>NC_077234.1:20253160-20353064 GCF_027887165.1 Monodelphis domestica
TATTAACTCAGTAGGAATGATATTTAATTAAAACCCAGTGGGGGGTGCTTTGGGGTTCTCTCCACAGAGCAAGTCAAAGATCCTGCTGCAATGCAGAAATGTAATAATAAATGCTGCTTTTCTAATCTTGGCATTCCCACAACCCTGCAGTGCTTATGGATGGTGGACTTTTGTCATTGATTTCTGGCATGTTATTGCTGGCATCTTTTTAAAGGAGGAACCGGGCTCTTTTCATTTGTAATTATTCGAGAGAATGCAGCAGGCAATATTTGAAGCTGCCATTTGCAGGTCACCATCATCATAACCTGTAAGACAACTCAGTCTGGCTCCAACAAAGACTCGTTGCATTTTTCTTTAGTATTAAGGAAGGAGGGAAGAAAAGAAAGCTTCATGTGGGCAGAGGTAAAAAGTGGGATCCCTCCCTCCCACTGTCCATTCCATTCCATTCCATTCCATTCCATGGGTGTCTTTTTAGCTTCTTTTATTTGTCATACATGATGCTAATGACTGGGAATGAAATGATAAAGATGAACAAGTCCTTGCCCTCGAGTAGCTCACATTCTATTTGAGGGAAGATGTGTAAATGTGGGAAAATGTGGAAGAATTTTCAGGAGGTGGAGGAAAACACTAACGGCCTGGAGGATGGGGCAGCAGAGAGAGGTGAGATGGGAACTGAGTCTAGAAGGCAGCCAAGGAAGCAAGTGAGGAAGGACAGTATTCCAGGCACTGGCCAGGGGAGTGGGAGGTGGCAGGTGAGGAACTGGTCAAGCAATGTCTGTGAGACTGGGCGTTGAGTGAACAAGATACAAAGGGACCTGCGCCATTTTTTTTTTTGCAGTGACAAATAGCTGGAAACAAAGGAAATACTCTTCATGGGGGAATGGTTAAATCCAAGTGCATGAATGTAATGGGAGATGATGGTGCTCTAAGAAAGGATGACTGGAGAAAAAATGGAAGCGTGGCAAGACTCATAAACTAATGCAAAATGAATATAGCAAAAGCACTTTATCCATGACTACAACAGTATTGGGGATCAGGGGCTCTTCCCATTCTAGAGATGAGAAAACTAAGAGTCTGCAAAGCCCTTTACATGGGTTCTCTCCTCTCTTTCAAGAGAAAGAATCTGGTTTTCACCCTTCCTCCTTACTTAGGAAAAGTACAATTCCACTGGGTTTTACTTGGATCATTGATCAAGACATATTTCTCTATTATTGATAATTGCACTAGGGTGATCATTTAGTCTATATCCCCAATCATATCTCCATCATACCATGTGATCAAGCAGTTTTTTCCCCTCTGTGTTTCTCCTCCCGCAGTTATTCCTCATGTGGAGAGCATCCCTTCTCATAAGTCCCCATTTTGGGATTTTCTTGGCAGAGATCCTAGCCTGGTTTACCATTTCCTTGTCCAGCTCATTTTACAGATGAGGAAACTGAGGCCAACAGGGTGAAGTGACCTGCCTCGAGTCACATAGCTAGGAAGTGTTTGAGGCTGGTTTTGAACTCCTAACTTTGTGACTTCAGACCAGGTGCTCTGGGCACTATGGCGCCACCTCACTGCTCCATCCAGGGTATTGCCCTCAAACAGAATAAGAGAGCCCTGAGGGCAAGGACTCTTTTGTCTTTCCAGGGGCTGGGTTGGTGCCTGGCATCAATGTCAATCTTCATACATATTGATTGAAGGGAATCTTGTAATAGGCAATGAAGATTCACAGTCCTTTTCTCCAGTGACTGGTGAACACTTAACTTCTTGGTAGGCTTTAATTTGCATAGATTTGTGTGAGCTGTTTCAACCTTCTTCAAACATTTTGGCTCATTCTTATTTTTATTATTCTCTAAATACTCATTCTTTTATGAGCTTCTGCCTTCCTGTTAACAGGGGGAAAGGCTCTTTATCCTCTCTCTCAGCCTGAGCTAGTACAAAGCACTTGTAACTGGGCAGTTCTGGCATCTGAATTATAACAACAACAACAATAATAACTAGCATTTATGTGTTTATATATATATATATATATTACATATATATATAAATACTGCTGTATATGTTTTTTCAAGTGCGTTACGGGGGGGGGGGGGGCAGATAGATGGCTTAGTGGATGGAGAGCCAATCCTAGAGACTGGAAGACCTGGGTTTCAATCTGCCCTCAGATATTTCCTAGCTGTGTGACCTTGGGCAAGTCACTTACCCCCCATTGCCCAACCCTTACTGCTCTTCTGCCTTGGAGCCAATATACCATACTGAATCTAAGTTATAAGGTAAGGATTTGAAAAAAAGTGCTTCACAAAAATTATCTCATTTGCTTTTGATGCTAGGAAGTAGGTGCTGTTATTATCTCCATTTTACAGATGAAGAAACTGTGGTAGCTAGAATTTATGTGAGAGATGTCAAATACCAGATGAATGAGAATATAATATGATTAGGAAATATTTTGCAAAATAAATAAAAACACAATAGATCACAGATCATCATAATATGTGGTTTTCTAAGTCAATTTGTAACCCTTCGCGATCCTTGGATTACTGTTCTCCATTTCTTTTTGAGTCTGAAATCGTTGGATTAAATGACTAACCCAAGGTCAAAAGACTAGTAAATACCTGAAGTAGGATTTGAACTCAGACTTCTGTGACTCCAGGTCAGGCACTCTATCCACTCTGTCACCTGTTATCTTAGCTATGTGACCAATGGGAAGGAGTCTGGTGTAATAGTTAAGTGCTGAATTTAGAGTGAAACTATTTCAGTTTCAATCCAACCTAAGACACTTATTTTCTGTGTGATGTTGGACCACTCATTTAACTCCTCTGGGCCTCAGTTTCCCCATATGAAAAATAGGGAAGTTGGATGAAATAACATCTAAGTTTCTTCCTAACTAAAGATCTTTGATGCTATGACTTTGGACTTTCCTTCATGGAGGCTCAATTTCCTTATTCTAAAAAATAATGAGGTTGAATTGGTTAATCCCAAAGGTCCTTCACATCTCTGTGACTATACTTCTGATCCCTCCAAACATAACTGCCATAGGGAAGAATGTATATCTAAAAATAATGTGAACACTAGCCCCACGTAGTAGTTTGATAATGACTACCATTGAGATGATCTCCATCTCCTAACTTGTCGCTGTCCAGTCATTTCAGTCATAATCAACTCTTCATGACCCTATTTTAAGATTTTCTTGGCAAAGATACTGAAGTACTCTTATCATTTCTTCCTCCAGTTCCTTTTATAGATGAGGAATTTGAAGCAAATATGGTAAATGACTTGTCCAGGGTCACACAGATAGTAAGTGTCTGAGGCTGGATTTGAACTCAGGTCTTCCTGACTGCAAGTCTGGCACTATTCACTGTATTACCTAGCTATCCCATATTCTAACTTAGCAGCAAGGTGTTCTAAGTCTTATATTCCAGACAATATCTGGGATAGATGGTGACATTTTTTCCAATGTAAGAGGAGAAGCAAAGAAAAATTAGTGTGAGGTTGCTAAGGGTGGGGGCTCTCAATGAACCCCTAGGTGTCAACAGAACTGATAGTTAAATTTTCAATGTAAGCATTTCTAATTAGGAAACTGGCTGATGCTATAAATCCTGCATTGATATATCATTTTGTTGATTGCCTAGCCTTAAGAATGTTGGAGGAAATAATAATAATGCAGATGAAACTAAAAATGTATTGTGAATCATTTTGGGGGGAGTGGAGAGCCCCCTGGATGAAGCCAAGCTATAGTGGTGTATAAATGAACAAGGAAAGCTGTACCATCACCTAAGGTGAAAGGAATCAATATTCCAGCATGACTAGATTTGCCAACCAGGAAGGAAGAGTTCTGGTGATTTTTTCCCCTGTCAGCCTTAAGCCCTTAAATCCCAGACAATCTGCATGTAGAGTAACTTGGGCAAATACTAGTCTTGACATTAGAACAGTTGTGACAGCTGTGGAGGAAGCCCCACAGCTGGGGAGGCTTAAGGAGAAAATGACAATGCAAATTCAGGTTTACCTTGCACACCTAACTTTTTCCAAAGCACTTTCCCCTCTGTGATCTCCTTTGGCTTCTACCACAGTTTATGTCCTGTTCAGTTTCCATTGCTGGGTCATGACCAAGCTCTTGACTCCCGTCAATGGGCATGCCCCAAAGCTCTGTCCTAGGTCCTCTTGTCCTCTGCCCTTGTATTTCAGGACCTTGTCCACTATCATGGCTGAAATGATTCCCCAGATGATTCCTAGACTGATATAGCTAGCCCTGATCTTTTTCTAATAATCCCATTCAATACCACTAACTGCCTGTTGGAACTGGATGTCCCACAGTCATTTCCAAATCAAGGTGTCTAAAGGAGAACCCATTGTTTTCCCCTCCAAACCCTTGTGTCTTCTGAAATTTCCTATTTCCCTCAAGCAAATCCCACTTGTTTCTGTCACCCAGGGTCACAATGGGTGATGTTGTTGACTCCTCATGCTTCCCCTCCCACATAACTGTTTGACTGACAAGCTTGAGTTCATCTCCCCATCTTTTGCTTCTTCCCCCTTCTCTCCACTTCAGTGGTTAGCACCAGAGTTCAGGTCCTCATCTGATCTCTCCCCTGGACTGTTGCCATAGTCTCCTCCATGGGTGTCCTGCCCCAAGTCCCTCACCTGTCCCCTTCCCTTAATCATTCCCATGGCCTCCACACCCTTATCTCTAAAGCATAGGCTTGTCCATGCTCCTCACTAGTTCACTAAACTCCAATTAATTCCATTGCCTTTAGGGTCAAATGCAATAGTTATCATTTCAAGCCCATCACAACATGGGAGCAAGCTACCTTTGTTCTTGAATTTTTTATAGATAACCTCCCTCTTCACATACCCTGGACTAGCCACCCTGACCTTCCTGCTTTTTGTCACACAACATTTAGACCCCTTCTTTTTCCCCTTGCTCTGGCTGTTCCCCATGCTTGGACAACATGGCGGATCCCTTGCTTTCTTCAGAGCTTAGTTGAGGCCCCCACATTCTACAAGAGATTTTTCCTGATGCCTCCCACCTCTGCCAACCCACTAGCTTCCCCCGTCTCTGTTAAATCATGCTGATAATGTATATGCATACCATTTATATATGATATAAAAGTGTGTTATTGTTGTTCAATTGTGGCAGTTATGTCCTACTCTTTGTGAGCCCATGTGGGGTTTTCTTGGCAACGTTTCTGGAGTGGTTTGCATTTCTTTCT
Organism: Monodelphis domestica; assembly: GCF_027887165.1. Lineage (NCBI taxonomy): Eukaryota > Metazoa > Chordata > Mammalia > Didelphimorphia > Didelphidae > Monodelphis > Monodelphis domestica. The sequence continues at coordinate 20,258,347 of NC_077234.1, forward strand.
CCAGCCCATTTAATAGATGGAGAAACTGAGGTAAACAGGGTTAAATAGCTTGCCCAGAGTCACACAGTGAATAAGTATCTGAGGCCAGTAAGATTTGAGCTCAGGAAGGAGAATCTTCTTGTCTCTAGACCCAAAACTCCTCTGTGCCACTCAGCTGCCTGTGCATGTGTGAGTATGACATATATGTGTATAATATCTATACCACATACATACACACGTGTACATATTTAGGAGTATGTAACACATTCCCAAACACATCTTTATATGTAGGAGATATATATAAATGTATACATATATTATATACATACATATGTGTATAGGAGAAGGAAACATAGGAAACCACTTCAGGATCTTTGCCAAGAAAACCCCCACTGGGCTCATGAAGAGTCGGAAACAACTGAAAAGACTGAACCACCACCACAAAGATATATTAGTTAAATATAGTAGCTATTAAATAAATAAAATAATTTAAATATTATGTAAATATATAATATAAATATATTAAATATTCTTACCTTGGTTGGTCTAATGATTTTTTAAAAAAATGATATGATTCAGTGCAAGATGAAAGAGAATATTGACTCATAAATGGTCAGATCTGGAAAGAATAATCAATATTCTAGTGTCCAACCCTTTCTTTTAAGATTCAGGAGACTGAGGCCTCGACAGGCAAGGAAGACTCCCTCTCTCATTGATGGTTCGAAGCTCATGTACTTCATGTACTATGAAGGTCCTTCATAATTCTAAGATTCTATGATTCTGTGAAAACTACCTGTCTGTAGGAATAGCATTAATAAATAGATGGGCCAAGACTTGGACCATCTTTCTTGAGATCGAAAGCTCCTTCTAATAAAGATACCCAAGTACAAATTGGAGTCATCTCTGCTTTCAATTCAATTCAATTGTTCCTTAATTTAAGCCCAATTTTCATTTCTGATGTCAAGACAATCTTTGATTTTGACTCAGGGGATAATCTACAGCTTTCTCAGAGCATCTGCTTCTGTATCATAAAAGCCTGCTGACCGGCCTCTGTTTACATAAACTAATTTGTAGAGAAAACTTGTCTTCCTGAATAGTTCTTTCTCTGGGAGATTTTCCTTGGTCTTACGTTGCAGGTATCTGCTGTGTTCCTTTTCCCATAGGATGAGATTTACCCATTTTCTCCTGGTTTGGCTCTACTAAAGGGAACTCCTTGAGAGCAAGGACTGTCTTTTGCTTTTCTTAGTAGTCTCAGTGCTTAGCACATAGTAGGTTTCCCCCTGACATAGTAGGTTTGTAATAAAGATTTGTTGATTTGTTGACTGACATTTGTTATGATTAAGTAAAAAAGTAGAAAAACCACGGGGTAATATACATGACATTTCCACTGGATGGTCTTATTCCATTCAAGAGTAGGTTACTTTGTAACCATGGAAAAACATTCTAAATTAATTAATTAAATAAAAATTTCCAAATTAAAAAAAAAGAGAAAAAGAGTAGGATACTAGGTTACTATCCAACTTTGCTTTGGTGGCCCATTCTGTAGCTAGCTTATTTATCCTATGACTGTCCTTTGAGGCTTCCTGTTTGCATACAAGTTGTCTTGTATAAAATTAGAACCTCTATTTACATAGGATAAACAGGCCACCCATATCTTATTCCTCTCCAGCATGCTCTCTTGACTTTTTCTACTGTGTCCCCCAAACCTCTTCATCCTTGAAATTCTCTCTAATCCTGGAATTCACACATTGGGCATACCCAATATGTCTGTGACTTTTCCTTCTGAGAAGATGCCTTCTCTCAGAATTTTCATTTAAAGAAAGATGCCCAGGACAGTTATGCTTTATTCTTCTTCAGAATATAGTCTGGACCTTCTTTCTCTATCAGGCTCCTGCACTGAGTACCTTTATCCCCTTCATACTTCTAGATTTATTTCTCCATATTCTCTTCTTTTATTAGAATGTAAGGTCCTTGAAGACAGACACTATCTCTCTGTTTTTATTTGTACTTGAAGCCCTTAGCACAGTTCCTGGCACATAGCAACTTCTTGAATAACTAAAATGCAGAACATTATACTTTAAATAGTTTAGAACTTCCTGGATTTATTTATTTTCACAACTCATCTTTCTTTTGACAGAATTCTTCTTAGAATCATAAAATCTTAAGAACTGAAAGGAAACTTACAGGTCATTTATTCCAAACTCTAACAAAATCTCTTCTATTCCATCTGCGAAAGATGATTATCCAGCTCTCTTTTAATCCTTTCTTTTCCAAGGAGGTCATAAATAAGAACACCACGCTTAATAAAGAAAGAAAACAAAACCCATCTCATGATTCATCTGGCTATAAGTTAAGATGATGCTGGGTGTGATAGGGAAAGGACAATTTCCCTGTCACATGGGGAAGACCATTTTGCATTTTGACTGGTGGACAATCTTTCCCTTCTTTCAGTTGGGTGTCTTTGGAATTGATTGTCATTTCCAATTTCACTACCGATACTTTTTCCCCAACCCCTTTGAATTCCTGGAGTATTAGCAATTCCATCTTATACTTTAAAGGAAATATATGCATATTAGGGAGAATTTCCTGGATTAAATTTCACAAAACGATTGTATATAACAGTGTAGGGACATCCCTTGGTATGGACTTATACTAGGTAGAAGGCTCTGCTACTTGCAAGATTTAAAATAAGAACTACTCCAGGAGGCTTCTGTGAGGTGGCAAGGAATGGACTGTAAGAAAGATGGTGAGATGTGGACTTAGATAGGGAGTTATGAGAAGAAACGGCATCCCATTGAGATCATCCCATTGAGACTGAGAGGAGAAAAGGTTTCAAAAGTTATCCCTTTCATAAGAAGTCAGTACCATCTAGACTAATGTACTAAGAAATCAGTAGCTTGCCAAGGAAAGGTGATGCTGGTTGAACTGCTGGTCTAAGACTGAGAGGGAAATTATTCTGCATAGGGATTTTGGTCTTTAGTTGCAGTGAGGTGAACAATTTGATTATGCCTTCATGCTGTATTTGGAAAACAGAGTGATGTATTGAGGTGCCAATTCCACTCTTCCTTGAAGGCATGGCAGGTGGCAGCTCTACGGTATATTAGAGGGAACAACTCTATGATTCACTTCCTTGTTATTTACTTTAATCTTCTCATGACTTTGCCATGAGTTCATGTGTTAGCTGGTGTAGGTTAGCATGGTCATGCATTGATGGGGGCTCAGAGCCATAATTTTAGAATGAATAATCACTCAAAACTGTGCTTTGAACCCAAGTGAACCCGAGAAGGTACAAAACAGGCAGGGCCACACATTACCTATGTAAAGTGTTTTCTCAACCATGAAGCACTACATAAATCTCAGGCATTATTATTATTGTTTACAATCCAAGTGGGAATCATTGTTGCAAATGCACCAACCTATAGCAGTATACAAAGTTTATTTTCCTGTGTAAATCAGTCAAGAAATACCAGTCAGATCAATGTGTATGGATAGATAGAGCCAAAGAAAAGGGTCCCAGGAGTAGCTAGATATCATTGTGGTGTCTTGGGACCTTCTACTGTGAAACAAATCTCCCTAGCTTAGCACAGGACCTGGCACACAAAATAAATTCTAGTTGGCTGACTATTTTTTGCTGCCTATTTGATTCTTGCTACCTTTCAGCAGTTCATCATTAGGAGTCAGAAGGAGCTATGTGGAACATGGTATAGAGTGTTGAACTTTAGGAAGATGAGCTCAAATCTGATCTTGGGCATTTACTAGCTGTATGACCTTAGCGAAGTCACTTAATCTCTATCTACCTCAGTTTCTTCACCTGTAAAAATGTTGATGATTATAGCACTTATCTCTCAGAATTTTCCTCAGGATAAAATGAGATAATATTTGTAAAGTACATTGTGAATCTTAAAGTATAAAGAAAAGGCTACTACTACTACCACCAACAATAATAATGGGTGTGGCATGTGAAAACTGAATTGCTGGAGGCTTCTTGTTGCATTTACATAAAAGATTGTCTTTTAATATATTTGGAGGTGAAAGAAAATGGTCCATGAATAAAATCTTATCTTAAAAAGAGCTATATGTTGGAGGTGAATAGGTCTCTAATATACTGTCTGATTTAAGGCAGTATGGTTTCTGTTTCACTGATTAGGTAACTAATGTCTGAAGGTTAATTAATCCAGCTAATTAAGCCAACTCATGAGCTAATTGTTAAATTTTCATCATAAGCATCCATACCCTGAAAATGGGTAAATCTTAAAAATCAGAGCTTAGCTGATTATTTTGTTGATTTTTCTAGACTTAAAAAAAGTGATGGAAAAGATGTTAATAAGCAGATTAAATTTAAAATCGGGTCATGCATACATTTTGTTTTCTCAGAGAGCTGGTTGTTAAATATTCACTAGCATGCTCCCCTGAGTAAGTAATTAGTAAGTGGGAGAGGACAAGAGTAAACCAAGGAGTAAATCCTAGATTTCAGAGCCTACTTCATTTTTTGCAAAGAAGGATGGTGGTGCTCACAATCTGAGGACTTTTTCCAAGGTTCCCACTAAAAGCATTATGATTAGTTTTTTGGGGGTAGTTTTAGGCTGAAGAAAAAAGTGGTGTGTGTGTGTGTGTGTGTGTGTGTGTGTGTGTGTGTGTGTGTGTGTGTGTGTGTGGCCAAGCACTTACTTAAACCATGAAAGGCAGGATATGACTACAAGTTAATTTTAGATGATCTTAACCTCAGAGCTATCTTGGTATCTCTCCCAATACAAAAAACACTTCTAAATCTTGTGCGGGCAGCTCCTAGCATTCACAAATATATCGAGCCCTAGAAGATCCCACAGATGATTAAAGTTTACTTTGGTGCAGAAAATATTACATAAAACTATTGATTTGCCCTTCATGCTTCTTTATGAGTAAAGGTTATAAAGAATGTGAAGGAATATTCTGGTGTTAGTGATCTGACCTTTACTATTTCATATCAGATAAAGACCAGCCTTTTTAACCTTTATCTCAAATCTTCAGGTTTAGACAGATACATCATGAAAGCCATGATGCCCCCTAAAAATACGAGGCCCATACATGGGATGGCATCACTGCTTTCCCACTTTTAATTATATTTATGGGATGTTGTTGCAGCCAGAGCTCCCGCTCTTTATGTCTATGATCGTTTACTTAAATAATAATAATAACTCATTTCTGTATATCTCACTAGTAGCGCAAACTCTACTTGGCCAGAACTCATCTTTCCTCTGGAAATTTCCCCTTCTTCTCAACATCCATGGTTCTATTGATGGCATACTCTCCCTTACAGTCACCCAGGCTCATCTTCTCTGATTTTTTAATGTATCCCTATCTTCTATTGTCCCTTGATCCCAACATCTTCATCAGTCAACATTTATTATGTGTTTCCTGTGTACTATGTATCCCATTAGATGCTGGGGTGACAAAACCCAATGTTATAGTCCTTTCCCTCATGCAGATTAGAATAATTGGTTATTGGTGACCTTATCTCCAATTTCTTCCTCTTTCTTCATATAGCAGTAACCTTTCAGATTCTCATCACCTCTCACTTGAACTATTTTAACATTCTCCTTTTCTCTGATCTCCCCATCCTAATTTATCCTACATAAATTATCAAATAATCTCTTTGTGATTTGATTGTGGATAAATGAATGTAAAAACATCTATTAAACTTCTTCTTTGTGCTAGGCACTATGTTAAATGCTGGAAATACAAGTCTCCCAACTTCAAGAAGGCTCTTTTCTGGGGCAGATAGATGTCTCAATGGATTGAGAGTCAGTTCTAGAGATAAGAGGTCTTGGATTTAAATTTGACCTCAGATCCTACCTAGCTGTGTGACCCTGGGCAAGTCACTTAACCTCAATTGTCCAACACTTAGTACTCTTCTGCCTTGTAACTAATACTGAGTGTTGATTCTGAGAGAGAAGATGAAACATTATTTTTTAAAAGAGGATTCTACTCCATAAATATATGGGAGTGATGGCCAGAAAAGGGAGTTCTTTTTTGGAGAAGCCTGAGCAGTGTTGCCACGGGGCAGCGTGTTGTTATGCTGCTTAAAATCCTTTAGTGGGTCCCTTATTCCTCTAGGGAAAAAATGCAAGCTCTTCAACTTGACTTACAAGACTCTCCTCCACCTGACTTCCACTTACTTGTCCAGATACACCATCCATCCCATACTGTCTGTTCCAGTCAAACTACTCTACTTGAAGCTTTCCAGATGCATGAGCTGCCTTTGTCCTTAGTACAGTTAGAGAGATCCTCTCCTGTGCTTGAAATACACTCCCTCCTTATCTCTACATCTAGCACCTTTCTTCTTGTATTTCCTATTTACCCCCCTTTTGACATGCTTTGTATAGGCTTATTTATATGTTGTCTCCCCCATTGGATTGCAAGCTCCTTGAGGGAAGAGACTCCCTTTTGCCCTTTTATTTTGTATCCTCAGGACTTAGCATAGTGCCTGGCATGAAATAATCATTGACTAAATATTGATCAATTGATCTCTGCCTTGTAGATTACGTACCTTCCTTCAGCTCAGGTGACATTTCCTCTGTGAAATTTTCCTTGGTCTTCTCTTTTACTCCTGACTCAGCCCCACTCCAGTTGAAGAGCCCATCTCCCTCCCTTCAGTTTTCCTAGAGGATTATTTTGTGTCCTGTCTTTGCCTTCATTTCATACAACAGGTACCTACTTTTCTATACACAGATTTTTCCCTCCCCCAGAATGTAAGCCCCTTGGGAGGGCAGGCATATTATCATTTTTCTTCTTTAAAAGTTTCCTAAGTGATTTCCAAATAGCAACTCTATGAGGTAGGTGGCATATTATAGTTATTATATTGTTACTTATGGGGGTTTCTCATATGAGGAAGAAGTGGCTCAAAAAGGTTTAGTGACTCACCCAGAGTCACACAGCCAGAATGGGTCAGAGATCAGATTCACCCCCAGGTTTCTCCGAAGGTTAAATCTAGTATTGTTTCTGGGAAGTCATGCTGTCCCTGAGGAAAGCTGTCACCAAGGAAAGGTACTGTTGAAGCTGAAGCACTTTATGGCAGGATGAGTCCGTTTGAATATAAGATCAACTATTCACTCAATAAGCTTTTATTAGTCACCTATTGGCATCCAGAAACTGTAGCAAATGATGGGGACACAGAGAAAATTCCTGCAGAGCCCCTGCCCTCAAGGAGTTTCTATTCAGGTGGGTATGAAGGATATTGAACAGGAAGGAAGGATAATGTTTCAGCACTTAAAAGTTCCAGCCCTCATCACCTCTGACTTAGACTACTGTAGTAGCCTTCCTCCCTTCTCCAAATCATTCTTCACAAGAGCTGCCAAAGGATTTTCCCCCTGAAGCAAAGACTGGACCAATTCAGTTACTTCCCATGACTCTCTGTTGCTTCTAGGACTCAATAGAAACCACCATTTGACCATGTCCACACAGTCCCATCCTTTCTTTTTCAGCCTCATTTTGTATAACAATTCTCCAAGCACTCTAAAGTCTTAATGAACTGGCCAGAGACTGGGGATACCCCCCAAATTACCCTGTCTTTTGTGGAGTAGATATTTAGTATGTGTGTTTATTTACATGCCCATCTCCCCAATCAATTGTAAATTCTTTGAGGAAGGGGGATATTTTATTTGCCTTTATATTTTACATACATAGTTCAGTGCCCAGCATATAACAGATGCTTAATACTTGCTTGGCCTGAGGTATACAGAAAGGTTAAAGGATACCCTTAACCTGACATAGCTTTCATTCCCAGAATTCCCAACCTCCAAGCTGAGCCCTCTCTCCACTATGCCAAGTTGCTGCTATTTCTGTTTCAACATCCGATGCTAAAATGGATCTGTGATCTCATCATTTTGGAAGCTTCCTCTGTCAGCGCAATGCAGAACTCATCCATTTTGGCTCATCTTGTGGGACTGTCAGCCATAGCCTCCCATCTCTTATTTTCCACCCAACATGCTGGCAGCCTTCCTTGATTTTTCCTGCCATCACAAGGGTGCCACTGGCACACTCTGACTATCCTCTCTTGACTCCTTCATGAGACTGGTCCATATTCTCTTCCTAACAATTCCTGGATTGAAGAATAAGAATGAAAGAAGTCAGTACCAAAAGTATAGTAATAAAAGTGTGATATGGTCTTGCTTCACTTAATCTGTTAAGACCCCCACCTGATTTCCCCAGACAAAAGTGCTTTGCTGAAAGGGTCTGAAAGAATTCCATGTTCTCAGTGGGTGATACAAATGTGGTCATCCAGACTCAAAATCGTCCCCCAAATACTGCATTGAACACTTCAGTGTATGGGATGTTTTAGGAGGACTAGCACATCTGGCATGAGGACTTGCCAAGTCCCTTTCAGGGCTACTCAGCCTCCTTCGCTGTCTGCTTTTCACCCAACTCTCACCTGTGGTTCCTAGAAGTTGGAATATGAGTAGTGACCACCTTGGGCAAATTGTCTTGGCAGAGAGCTAAACTAGACTGAGGGGAACCAGCAGGTCTCAAACATCCAGGGGGATGGTGGGATGTCTACCCCAAACTTGGGAAGATTCCCCTGGTGAAATGGGCAGATGAGAACAATTCATTCCAACAACAATGAATCAGGTGGCTAAAGCAGACACTGTGGAGGGCTTAGAGACTGGTCAGACATCAAAGATGCTACGGTCATCCATTGATTGCATCCCAGGCCATCACCAACCATCTGGACTTTGGTCTGGCCTCTGGACTTCGATGACTCTGGAAGAAGGAAGAAGGCTGATGATTTTGTGCAATTTGGCCTCACTTAAATCCAATTCAAGTGCAAATTAAGACATCAGCCTATAATGTCATTGATCCTCTTCAAAACATGAAGGATGAACAAAACCAAAACCAAAACCAAAACAATACCCATCAGCTTTTCAAAAAGAGAGATTCTGATTCCCCTGCCAAGCTTTCATTGAATATATATGCCTTCTAGGACAGAGATTCTTTTTTTGTTTAAAACCCTTACCTTCTATCTTAGAATCAGTATTGGTTCCAAGGCAAAAGAGTGGTAAGGGCTAGACAGTGGGGTTTCAGTGACTTGTCCAGGGTGACATGGCTAAATTTGAGTCTGGCTCTCAATCTCCTGAGGGTATGACTTTTTTAACCTGAGGTCCACAGATCCCCACGGTCTCCATGGTTTGATTTCAAGGGTCCTGGGAACTTGGATAAGTATAAATATTTTGATAATTGCAATTTAAGATAATTGATTCCATTTGTAAATCTTTGTATTTTCTGCATAAAAAATATTATTCTGCAGTGTCCATCGGCTTCATTAGGCTATCACTGGAGATTATAACACATATATAGGTTAAATACTTCTACTTAAAGGGTTGGAGGTTATGGTGTCTGTAGTGAAAAGTGTACAGAATGGAGGTGAATGAGACTGAAAAATTCTCTCTAAACAGAAAATTTATATGCATGTTTTTAATCTGTAGGATGGGTCCAGGGAAATTAGTTCTTTTTTCATGAAAGAGAAGTCAAACAGGTAGAGATCATTGAGTAAGTCCAGTGGAATGAGCATCAAATAACTAATGCAAGGCAGACCAATAAATAACATAGTTTAAATGGGGCTTTGACTAAGGGCACTGACATTCAAGGCAGTCAAGTTTCCTCCTGCATAGAGTATACTTCTTCCCTCTTGGAATCACCATCCCTACACCCTTGTCTTCAGGGCAGGTTCCCCCAGTACCAGCTCCATAAAGAACAACAGTGTTGCCTGTAGACTGATGGAGGGGGGTGATGAGCCTTCTCTTCCTGGGCTGTTGCTCCAGCTGGTTTTACCTCAGATGAGAGAATTCTTAGGTCCACCTCTGGTCTGAGGACCTGGGTTTGAAGTCTTCACCTCCTCTTTGTTACCTGTATGACTGGCCAGGTTCCTTCTTCTCTGAGGTTCAGTTTTCTCATCTGCCAAATGAACAAGTTGGATGAGACAATCTTGGAGGGCCCTTCTAGCTCGAGATCTTCAGATTATATTTGCTATAAAGTGGGGTCTGAGCTCCCCCCTGGCCCGCTCCAGTCTTTCAAATCCAGAGGCATCAGCTTCATTTAGCATTCTCCTCCAGCTCTCTCTCAAACTGATCATTGATAGGTTATTGTGGATGCATTTTTCTTTGTGCTTGTCTTTTATGAGAAGCAATTTGGGATTTCCCTATAAAGTATTGATTTATGCTTGTATTAAAAGCAGCTACTTGCTTCTGGCAATAAGGTTTGGAATTAGCGACCTGAGTATTTGGTTATAGGTTGTTTGTCATTCAGCCTTGAACTAAAAAGTCATTTTTTCTTTTGCATAGCTGAAGCTTTGAAAGGCATTTCTTCATTTCCTTAAGAAACTAAATTAATGTGTAGGTAAATTTGTATATTCACAGTCACCCATTTACAGAAATTGATTTTCATGATTGAAAAGGATATGAAAACAGGCTGGCTTTTGCTTTGTATGGGCTTTGAGTTATCATTTTGCATAGATACTCCAACATTTTCCTGGAAAAATGAATCCTTAGCTTGTTCTCTAGACTCTTGGGCTTTCGAGTAACAAAATTAAGGGAGGAATGAACTTAGATATTTCTATTTATTTTTAAAGCAGTCTGTGAAAACAGTATTACTTTGAAAATTGGCTTTTTATTATGGATAACTTTTAAGCCCTTTACAAGACTGTATGGCTGTGAGACTTGCCTTTGCCTTGGCTTTAAAAGAATTATTTATTGGTGCCTTTTTTCTTTACATTGCTGTTATTTCTCCATAACGTGCTCTCCCTTACTGCCAGTTTTGAAGTGATCCTTCCTTTAAATAAAGAAAAAAGCCAACTGACCCAGCCATGTCTGTCCTGGTATCTATCCATGTTATGCATCTACCATGTCCCATCTCTGCACAGAAAGGAGTGAGATACATTTCCAATTCTCTTTCTTTGGGTCAAGACCATTATAATAACATAGTAATCATCATTATTTTAGGGTTTTTTCCCCATAATAATACTCTGGGTATATTGTTCTCCTGTTTATTCTTTCCTCCTCTCCATCATTTTCCTTTGACTCTCATATTTCTCAGTTCTTATGTCAGTTCCAGTCTTTTACAAGGCTTTATTAGCATCACTTACCTGCAGAGCTAACAGAATACAATGATGCTCTAGGTACAGGCAGGTTGAATTTGGCCAGTCTTACCATGATAGAAACAATACTTGCTATCACCAGATACAACTGCATGGGGCATGTCCAGAGCCTGGATGGGAATAGGGCGTGAAACGTTGGCTGCTGAAAGAGCAAAGCTAACTCAAAGGGTCTAAGGTAATCTGGGGGCCATTGTTCTCAATTGCTTTTCAGAAAGGATGAACCAGTTCCCAACCCAACAACAGTGCATGAACATGCCTATTTTACTGTAACCTCCCCAAGATTGGATTGTGAGGTGAAACCTCAGAGTTCTTTGACTGATTTTTCTTCTAAATCTTCTCTAGTTATCAGTTATTTGAAGCAGACATACCCAACATGAACATCTCTTGTCAAGACCTCAGGGTCAACTGACCAGGTAGACCCAACTTGAACATCTCTTACCAACATCTCCTCAGGACCAAATGATCAGAACTAATCTCAGTATCTCTTTCTAAGATCTCAAGACCAACCGACAAAATCATGTGCCTCCCCTTATAGAAGGAAAGCAAAGATAACACCATTAGGTAACGCATTAATTTGTAGCCCACCTTTTTTCTGGCCAGTTCCTATAGGTAATGAACACAATCAAAGTCATCCTTGATACTTCATTTTACAAGATGACAGACTGATTAGTGCACCTCTCTTGCTCCTACTTAGCTCAGAAAGTGGCTCCTTTCCTCCATCCTTCATGGAAAAATGTAGCGGTCTTAAGTCTCTGAGACTCTAGGTTCGAGATCCAGTCTTGCCTTCTCAGTAATAGGGATAAATATATTATCTTACAGGTAGCTAGGTGGCATAGTAGATAGAGTGCTGGGCTTGGAGTCAGGAATTAAGAATATGCCATACACCATTGTCTAGCCCTTACCACTCTTCTGCCTTGTAACCAATACACAGTATTGATTCCAAGATGGAAGGTAAGGGTTTAAAAAAATAAAATAAAAGGAAAGGAAAGGAAAAAAGAATATACCATACAGGTTTAGGTGGAAGGGACTAGGGATATTCTTTCTATTTTAAAATTTTATTAAATTGATTAATTTAGAGCATTTTTCTAGGATTACAAAAATCATATTCTTTCCCTGCCCTCCCTCCCAACCCCCTTCCCTATCTGATGCACAATTCCACTGTTTTACATGTCTTTTTGGATATTCTTTCTGAAAAATAAAGGAAGAGGAAAGGATCAAGCATTAATAAAGAATTTCCTATGTAGATTATCTGATTTGATAATAGGTGTTATTATTATTAATATTATTATTTTTAAAACCCTTACCTTCCATCTTGGAGTCAATACTGTGTAGGCTCCAAGGCAGAAGAGTGGTAAGGGCTAGGCAATGGGAGTCAAGGGACTTGACCAGGGTCACACAGCTGGGAAGTGTCTGAGGCCAGATTTGAGCCTAGGACCTCCCGTCTCTAGGACTGGCTCTCAATCCACTGAGCTACCCAGCTGCCCCCTGATAGGTGTTATCATTATCCCCATTTGTTACTGAGGAAACTGAGGCAAACACAGGTTAAATGACTTTCTAAGCATCATTCAACTAGTAAGTATCTGACCTCTGATTTGAACTCATATTTTCCTGATTCCAGGCCCAGAGATCTATTCAGTGTGCCATCTAGCTACCTAGATAGAAAAGAGAAGCCTTGGGAAGAGACATTTTAGCTTTTACAAATATTTGAAAGAATATGCACGGAAGTCAGTATTTTTAAGTACCTACTATGTGCCAACCACGTTGCTAAGAAGAATCTAATTGTATCTACTGTCCCTTGAAGATTCTAACAACTCTGAAATTCTCTGATCTTGTGAACTAAGAGCAGTGGATGAGTGGTAGATGAAATGACACAAATTTAGGTTTAAGATTATGAAAAGTTTCTTAACCACGAGAGTTATACAATATTAGAATGGACTGTCTTGAGGTATGGTGGGCTTCAGCTCCCTGAAGTTCTTCAAGAAATGGCTAGATGGCTGTGGGCTGGGAATAGTTATAGAGGCACAAGTGAATCAGGCATTCCATGGCCACTGAAGTCCCTTCCAGTCTGAAATTCAGTGACTCTGTAATTAACAGAGTTTAACTAAAGCCATTTTCAGGGATTCCACAAGCCCATTCTTCCTCCTGGTCTATATTACCAATTGACCACCACTTCATCAATAGAATTGACCATGAAAAGAATTGAATCAACTGTTTAGATGATTCAAATTAACAGTCCATTACAACTGATTATTTCAGTTATGTAGACAAGTGTTCAACTCTATATGAACCCTTTGGCTCTGTTTATACAAGTCCCCAAATGTTTGGGAAGTTAAAATTTGGCTGTTTGGATGTCATCGTTATACCTGACATTTTTGTCCGGGGAATGGTGTGCTCTTCTACATCAATAGCCTAATTGGTCTGACCATTTTTACCCATAAATGTAGGTTTTTATACCAACTGGTTAGTTAGTGGCTGAAGTTGATGGACAGATTTGTCCACCAGTAAGGAAGCTCCTGGAAAGATTTTTTTTTCAGGAACACATATAGAAGTTAACTTTAAAAATTCCAACTACCTTCTTCAAGCTCCTGTAACATGGGTCAAAAGATTTTTCATTCTAGCCATAAAATATAATCTTTTCCAGAGGCCAATTTTTCATTCTGTTGTACAGATAAACCCTCAGTCAAATAAATGCCTTCAAAGAAAAGATTCGAGCCACTGGCTCAAAGTAGCCATAGCCTTCGTCTAAATTGTGACAAACTGAAGTCAACCATGGCATCTGTGGTAGGTGAATATGGTTGTTTTAAAATCCTGATGGTCTTTTTTCTCTAAATTTTCTCCAGCACCTGCTATTAACAGATATTGGAAAATTCTCCTCTATTTAAGATTGGCAAGTTTTATGAGTATGTGTATATAAAGGGACTTAAGTAGACTGTTCCCAGAGGACAAATCTACCAGTACAGGATGGAAGCTGCAACAAGCCCAATTTAAAAATTGCTGTTCAGAAATTTTCCAAGAAGAAGTGTCATAAATAGAATGGACTGCCCTTAGAGGTGATGGGTTGCTGCCATTTGGAGGTCTTTAAGTAGGACCTGGATGATTAGCTCTCAGGGTTTTTATGGTACCTTTCCATTGCCCATTGGACTACATCAAGCTGAGGTCTCTATCAACTCTAAAGTCTGCAATTCATTAAGCATTCTCACTTGATAAATGAAAAAAAAAAACCCTTACATTCCTTAGTGGAAATAATTTTAGCATTGCCATTGACTTACCTTTCTTTCTTGTCTAATTTTCATTATTCATGGGAGATGTTCTGGATAAAGAGTGTCTCCAACTCTTCATATTGGTCTGGAGTAAAATAATTAAAAAATACATTTATTTATTTGGTTGCTTTTTTATTTATTCATTTATCTTTTTTTCTGTTGCAGGTAGAAACAATTTTTGACAATGTTTTTCTGACATTTCAGGATTCAGATTTTCTCCCTCCATTTCAGTCTCATATTGGTTATACTCATATTTTCATGTAATATATATTTCCATATTGTTCATGTCATAATATAAGATATATATGACATACAACAAAAAATAATAAAGGAAATAAAGGGGAAGGTGGCATGCTGTGATCTGCAGTCAGACTCCAAGGGTTCCTTCTTTGGCTGTGGACAGCACTTTCATCATGAGTCCCTTGTGGTTGATTTGCTGATAATGGTTTAGTCCTTCACAGTTGATCATTGTATAATATTTCTGTTACTGTATACATCGTTCTACTGGTTTTGTTCACTTTACTTTGTATCCACTCACATCAGTCTTTCCAAGTTTTCCATTCAGATCATTTTTTCCAGCTCATTCTGTTTGCCACTTCTGATGGCACAATAATATTCCTACACCAAATACACCAAAACTTGTTCATTCATTTCCCAGTGGAATACTTTTTAAAAATCAATAAAAGGAGAGGAAGCCCTGACTTTTTAAATAAATCATCATCATAGAAAAGAAAAAACAATAAATAGGAAAGCACTCCAGCAAAACTAATTAACTCATCAATCAAGACAAATAGCATAAACTCGATTTCACATCCAGAGTCCTCCACCTCAACAGAATGGATTCCTGCTATCTTTATTCTTTTCAATTGTGTGACTATAGAGTTACTACTGCCTGTCATAGAAAACTGTGAATATTGTGCTCTTATATTTTCATGGAAAGTACACTTGATTTCATGTACAAATAGTCAATGAGAGACAATATGGTATAATGGAAAGAAACCTGGACTTGGTTCAACAAAATCAGGACTGGAATATTCTGCTTCAGATACTGAGCTTTGTGACTGTGTCTAAGTTATCTACCTCTCTGAGACTGAATTTCTTCATCTGTAAAATGATAATATTATATTATATTTATATTATCTCTTTGTAGTGTTGGTAGAATCTTTTTTTAACTCTTGCCTTTTGTCTTAGAAATAATACCAAGGATTGGTTCTAAAGCTGAAGAGTGGTAAGGCTAAGCAATTGGGGTTAAATGATTTGCTCAGGATCACATAGCTAGAAAATGTCTGAGATCAGATTTGAACCCAGGACCCCCCATTTCTAAACCTGACTCTCTATCCATTGAGCCACATAGCTGCTTCTGAGTTCATAGAATCTTAAGAATCATAGATTTAGAATTAAAAGCAACCTCAGAATTCATGGAGTTCAAATCCCTAATTTACAGATGAGAAGACATAGGCACAGAGAGATGAAATCATTTCCCAGAGATTGTATAAGAAAGTTCCTGATGTAGGATTTGAATCTAGGTCTTTATGCTTCAAATTCAGTTCTTTATTTATTAAAGTCTTTCAAACAGGGTCTCAACCCCAGAATCATCCTTGACTCTTTTCTCTACCTCAATTTATACATCCAGTCAGTTGTCAAGTCTTATCAATTTGGCTTTCCAGACTTTCTTCCCTCCATTTCCTTTTTTTCCCACCTTCCTGTCTACCATCCTAATTAATACTATTGTTGCCCGTTACTAGACTATTCAATCAATTCATGAGCATATGTTAAGCATTTCCTGTGTGCCAGGCATTGTGCTAAGCTCATATTTTACCGTGTGAAACAACATGCAAACAAGTACAAACTAAATGGGAAATCATTCAGAGGAAAGGCAGCAAGTAACCTTAAGAGGAACCAGGAAATGCCTTTTATAGAAAGAAAGATTTCAGCTGAGTTTCCAAGAAAGCCAGAAAGTCTAGGAGGCTAAAGTGAAGTAGAGAGCGTATAGGACAGCTAATGAAAAGGTCCCAAACTGGAAGATGGAGTGCCTTGTTTGGAGATGGCTCATTTGTTTGCCCCATTTGATTGTAAGCTCCTTGTGGGCAGGGTTGCCTTTTGCCTCTTTTGTATCCTCAGCACGTAGCACAATACCTGGCACAGAGTAGATGCTTAATAAATGTTTATTGATGATTGACCATATATAATAGACAGAAAGATGGTCAATGTTATTCATAGGGCATATGGATCAAAATAGAAAAAGTAGGAAGGGTCTAGGTTTCTTTAAATACAAAACAGAGATTATACTTCATCTTGGAGTTAATGGTGGAGTAATTATAGTTTTTATGAGTGGAGGGTATCATGGTCAGACCTCCATTTTGAGAAGGTTCCTTTGGCAGACCAGTCAGCAGGCTACTATAATAGTCCAGGCATGAGGGGATAGTAGTCTGTAGCAGGAAGGTGGCAGTGTCCGAGGAGAGAAGAGGGCATTTTTGAGAGATTTTACAAAAGTTAAAGCAATAAGACTTGGCAAGAAATTGGACATGTAGATGTGAGAAGTCAAGGATGACACTGAGAATGTGAGCATGATTGGCTGGGAGAATGGTGGTTCCCTCAACAGGAATATAATAGGACAGTTTGGAAGAAGGAAAATTTTGTGGGGGAAAGAAAATAATTTCTATTTTAGACATATTGAGTTTAATATGTCTATAGGACATCCAGTTTGAAATGTCCAAGAAAGAATTAGAAATACAAGACTTCAGAGAGATATTTAAATTTAGGGAATCATCTACATAGAGATGATAATTAAATCCATGGGTGCTTGTGAGATCACCAGGTGAAGCAGTGTGGTGGGGAAAAGAGGGCCAAGGGCAGAGCATTGGTAGGGGTACTCTTGGTTAATGGCTTTGGTTTGGAAGAAGATTCCACAAAGGAGTGATTAGATAGCTAGGGGGAGATCTATGGGAGAACAATGTCATAAAAACCTAAAGAAAGGAGGTAGTACCCATGAGAAAAAGAGGATCGACAGTGTTAAAACCTTAGAGAGGTCAAGAATGATGAGGACTAGAAAAGGCCATTAGATTTGGCAATTAAGAGTTCTTTGGTGGTTTGGAAAAAAGCAGTTTAGTTGAATAGTTGAGGTAGAAAGTCAGACTACAGAGGGTTGAGAATTGAGTGAAAGGAAAGAAAATGGAATCAGCCAGTAAATAAGCATTCATTGAGTTCCTACTATTTTTGCTAAATGTAGGAAATATAGATACAAATAAAAATAAAGGCAGTCCCTGTCTTCAAGGAACTTACCATCTAAGGGGGGAAGACAAACTATAAAAGGAAGCCCCAAAGAGGGAAGTGTTATGGGCTCATTGTAAGGGATATCATCGGGAAATCTAAAGAAGTCCTAAAGCCATAGAACTGGTAGGAAATGGGGAGAAGACTGTGCTGGGTTTCCTCTTCAAATAGAGTTTTTGGAGCCTGTGACCCTGCCCTCCAGTTGGAGGATCCAATCAGAGGGGCAGAAGTTTCTGATGAGTGGAGTTACTGAATGTAGGTGATTTCCTTAAGTGTCCATTTTTTACGGATGGAGGAGACATGAACATTAACCTCCTAGTTAATCTCTCTATGCCATGATTATTTCTGCTTTCCAGTCCACCCTCCACACAGTTGTCAGATTGATATTACTGATGGACAGGCTTAATCATGATACTTCTTTGTCCCCAAAGCTCCAGTAGTTCCCTATTGCATCTAAGATAAAAATAAACTCCTTTGACATTTGGGGTCCTCAGTTCTGCCTCAGCTGAGATTTCAAGCCTTATATACTTTATTCCTCTTCATGCATATCTCCTTTCAACCAATTTACCTTTTTTTTTGTTTCTTAAGTTTTAGCCAACTAAGTGGCACAGTGGATAGAACACTGGACCTGGAATCAGTTAGGCCTGAGTTAAAATCTGGTCTCAGACACTCACTTGCTGGGTGATCCTGGTCAAGTCACTTAATCTGTTTCCCTCAGTTTCTTCAACTGTAAAATGGGAACAATTTATAATAAAATATATAATAATATAAGAAAATGGGAACCCACCAGAGACATTGTTACTGATGAATACAGAACCTACAAAACTGCTGGCAGATCTGTTCCACCTTGTTTCTATTTGTTTTCCTCTTGGTTTCATCTGTCCATGTTCTCAAAATGGGTTGGCTTAGCTGGGTCTCACATCAAGCATGGTGCAGGTACATTTTCTTTTACTCACTCCTGAACCTTTAGTGAAGTATTTTCTTCCTGCTCAAAGTTTTCCTCCTCTATGATTTTTTGCAATTTGTAATCTAAATTGATGCTATCCATGCCTTTTGCAAGTCTCAATTATGGCAGGGAGATGAAGTGTTTGTTGGCTGAGGCTGTTTCTGAATGGTTTAAGGGTCTTTTAACACGATGACTCTATGACATAAAACTAGGGTTCTTTAAGAAATGGTAATAGAGTCAACAGCTTTACTTTAATCAGTTTCTCATTTTTCTCCAGTTGACAGCTTGTTCAAACAGACTGGGGAGGGGGAAGGCATGCTGCTGCTATGATCTCATGCAGAGCCTTCTCATTTTATCTTTTCTTCTAATTGGATATTTACTTGGACCTTTGTTCTAACCACTTGAAGATCTGACTGTACACAGATGTCTCTATCTGTAACTAGTCAATTCCTATTTGTTAAGAAAAACTAAGTTTCATTTTCTTTATGTTTGGTTTGCATAATCTCCAACACATCCTGGAGAGTAGAGATGTTTGTATTCTCCACTGAATACTGGCATCATACACTATGAAAGAAGGGTGATAGAGATAAATTCTTTAATTCTGTCCACGTACCCCCACCTAAATACAGCACAGGTATGTGCAAGTGAGTACCTGGACTCAGAGGCAAGAAGCCTAGTGCTCTGCTTGGAAAAGTGGAGTCTGTCAAAAGTATGTTTAATATCCACTGTGACAACAGGGGGATTTCCTATGTCAAACTCTTATGCTTTAATACCAAACAATTTAAAGTCCATAACTGTAGCAAAAAAGAACAGTGCATAATAAAGAAGTTTTGTAAGGTGTGAGAATTTGTATTATTTGTTTCATGTTAATCAGGTTAGTTATTTTACCTTATCATAATTCATAGACATGTCACTGACTCATAGACTTTCAGGATAAAAAGGACCTCCTCCAGTCTAACCTATACCTGAATGTGAATTTCTTCTAAAACATCACTGAGAAGTTATCAATGAGATCTTCCAGATCTTAGTGATGGAAAATTCATTGTCTACTCCATTTGAAGGCACTCTGATTGTTAAGTGGATTTTCCTTAAGTTGAGCAGAAATCTGCCTTCCTGTAGCTTCTAGTCATGGATCTTATTTCCTCCTCACCACTCTTCATCCAATTTGCCAAAGCACCTCTATATGTAGTGGCACCAAATTAAACCAGGCAGGTATGAGGAGGTGGGTGCTCTTGATCCTGTCCTGTACAAACAAATCTTTTGGTCAGTCCCTCAGTGTTTTGAATCCAGAGAAATGGGATTTTCAGAATAGAAAGAAAATACCTACTCCAGCGCCTTTGTTTTATACATGAGGAAACTGAGACCCCAAAGAAGTAAAATGACTTACTCAAGGTTGCATATGTTGCGGAACCAGGACCAGCTTTGAACTCATTATCTTTTCCCTATTCTACCATACTTTAACCCTCTCTATGCACTAAAAAGTGTTATTGCACAGTGTAAGCTTTTCAGTTTTGGTTCCAGATGGTTAAAATGGCTTCAAAAAATCAGTGATTTAAAAATATTTTTTGCAACTGCCTCATTGGAAGAAGCATGTAATGATGAGATCATCTGATTCTTTTCACAGATATTATTCAAGTGAATGGAAAAAAAATCCATTTCATTCATCTGTCAGAAACTTCAGTATTCTGCTTTCTGTGAAACCTGACCTCAGAACAGGGCTATAACATCTAGAAAACAGTCACTGAATTGATTTATTTCAGATGGTTGCCATGGCGATTCCCTACCAATAAAGACAGAAAATGAAGAAAAAAGGAAGAGGATTGTGAAGAGGATGATGGGATGGAGGCAGACCAAGTGAGAGGCATCAGGGTTTCCATAGGTCACTTCTTGTCTGTGAAGGGAATCAGTATTAATTCATTCAAAGCAACTAAAGGAAAATCCAGGTGAATTATAGCAAGAAACAAGGAAAGGACTATGATGTGGAAGATGAAATACATCACTAGGGGTCTTCCAAGTACAAAAGGTTGTATTTTAGAGTATCCTTTTTCCCATTTAGGACTTAGACTAATGAATGTGGTTTATAGAAGAAAATATCATAGTGGGGAAACTTTTGATGCCTCAATTAATTTTGTTTTTAATTTTAAACATTTTCCATAATAAAAGAGAAAATTGTGAGATAGCATGGTATAGTGGATAAGTCACTGGTCTTGGAAGTGGAAGTCGGATGACCCTAGAGAAGTCACTTATCCTTTGTGTGCCTCAGTTTACCTATCTGTGAAATGAGGAAATCCCTTCTAGCTAAAAATGTATGACTATGAATACAGGTTGGGGAAGCATAGTTTAGAAGAGTGAAATAAGAGAGAAGGACTAGAGGAAGAAGAATTGCTTTTGTAGGAATCAAAAGAGCAGGATCTGCTTTTTGCCTTCTTTGAGCATGCAGTGTTTAGTATAGTGCCTGGTATGTAGTTGCTACTTAATAAATGCTAATTGCCTGAACTTACATCTAAATGAGTTTTGAAGCATCAAGGTGGTACAGTGGGTAGAGCACTGGACCTAGAAACAGAAAGGACCTTTTGACTATCCTTTCCTTTTTCTTTGAAGAAGTTGACCCAGACATGAAGAACTGAGAAGCTTCTCATGAGGACAAGATCCCTATGAGAATTAATACATCTACATGAAACCACACAGATGGCATAGGGAGTGATTATGTTAAAAATGCAAAGATCTGCAAAATTTCTTTACTGATATGATTGTTGGATACATTGTTCTCTTTTTTCATGTATTTATTATTTGAATAAAATTATGATGAACTCTGTTGTAGGTTAACTCATAATCCTAAATGTGCTTAAGAGTTCAAAAGAGAAAAGATGTATTCCTCAAACCATAGGTTGTGGAATCTGATTTTAAAGCCTGGCAATCGTCTGGAATTAATAATTAAGATGATGGTCAGGGAGCCCTTTGAAAAGACAGCAGTGCTTATTATGGGCTATTATGGATGGATTCATTACAAATAATTACAGGTGAAACTTACTTTTTTGGGAAGGATTTCATTATGAGCCTAACCTGATTTTACCCAGACATTTGGCAAGGGTTCTTGAAATATCCTTTTGGATATTATCATTACATAGAATTTTATTACTTTCAAAGTGTCATATACACCTATATATCATTTGATCTTCACAGCAATTATTAAAGTTGGTTCTATTATTATCTCCTTTTTACAGATGAGGAAACTGAGGCATGCAGAGGTTAAGTGGATTGCCTGAGGTTACACAGCTAGAAAGAGGGTTTGAACACAAGAGAGGGTTTGAACTCTGATTAAAAAAATATTATTCCAAATTACACATAAAACAATTTTAAACATTCATTAAAAAGAATTTTGAGTTACAAATTTTCTCCTTCTCTCCCATTCCTCTCTTCTCCCTAATGCATGAAACAACCTAATATAGATTTTACTTGCACAGTTGTGTAAAACTATTCTCTATATTAGTCATTTTGTGGCAGAGATCTCAAATAAGAAAAAGAAGTAGAAGAAGAAGAAAGTGAAATATATTATGTTTTAGTCTGCTTTCAGACTTCATCAGTTCTTTCTTGAAGGGCAGATGTCATTTTCCATCATGGATTCCTGGGATTGTCTTCAATCACTGAATTGCTGAGAATAACCAGGTCATTCACACTTGTGCATCAAAAAATATTGCTGTCACTGTGTACAATGTTCTTCTGGTTTTGCTCGTTCCACTTTGTATCGGTTTTTGTGAGTCCTTCCAGATTTTTCCAAAACTGTCCTGTTTGTCATTTATCATGTTTATTATTATTATTATTATTACTATGTTGTGCTATTTGCACAATTGTATTTCATCACAACTGTATATCACAACTTGTTCAACCATTCCGTAATTCTTGGTACCACAAGGTGGTACCACAAGGTACCACAAAAGAGTTGCAATGAATGTTTTTGTACAAATACGACCCTTTCCCTTTCTTTATCTCTTTGAGATACAGACCCAGTAATGGGACTTGCACAGTTTTAGTCTTTGCACATAGTTCCAAATTGCTCTCCAGAATAGTTGGATAATATCTCAAGTCCACCAAGAGTGTATTAGTATCTCAATTTTCTTACATTCCCTCCAACATTTATCTTTTTCCTTTTCTATCACATTGGTCAATCTTATAAATTGGAAGTAGTACCTCAGAGCTGTTTTAACTAGTTTTTCTCTATTTAAGAATGATCTGGAGCATTTTTTTCATGTGACTATAGATAGCTTTGATTTCTTCTGAAAACTGCCTGTTGAACTCAGATCTTTCTCTCTTGATTTAGGTCCATTGTCCAATCCACTAAGACCCCAAGCTGCCTAGAAAGATGTAGCCTAGGTGATAGGTAAATTTAGACTTGGTTGAATGAGTGGACCAATAAATATTGATTAATATATCAATGTGAACTTGGAGGTTGTTCTCTCAGGGAAGGCTACAAGGTTTTATTCTTGACCTTATTCTTTTCAAAATGTGTGTGTTTTTTTCTAATCAATATTTGGATGAATATTCTAGATGATACATTTAAAAAATTTGTAAGTGTCAAAAACATGGAGAGATAGTTCATAGTGGATGACAGAATCAGCATCCAAAAAGATCTTGTTGATCTAAAATGGTAGACCAAGTCTAATAAGATGAAAAAATTGTTATATATATATATATTTATGTATAAATATTTATACATATATTCACATATATATATATAAACACACATGTGTTTATATATATATATATATATATATTATGTAGTTTTATACTTGTCTTCAACAGACCAATTGTACTAGTGCCAGGATGTCAGAGGGAGGGTAATGGCTGGACAATAGTTCAGGCAAAACAAGATCTGGGCATTTTAGGAGCTCAAAATGCAACAACAGAGTGAGAAAGGAATAAAAGCTAAGAGAGAAAAGAGAAGAGAGAGCCACACGTGGAGTAGGATCCAGCTTAGCCCCTCATTTTAGGGAGCACATGAATAGACTTGGAATGAATGCAGATGAGACCATCAAGGATGCTGTAGGACTTATACCAATGCCAAATGAAGGTCAGTGGAAGGTATAAGTGACATTTAGTCAAGAAAACAGACCAGAGTGGGATGAAGTTTTCAGCCATAAGAACTCTCAGAGATGATCAGCTAATTCAGGGAGCTTTTAGAAACCACATCGATAACGAAGAAGCTAAATCCCCAAATCCCTGTGCTGTGTTTATACCTATTGAGGGATGTGGGGAGGTGGGAATGCCAGGGTGGCCATGGAACGATTTGACAGCAAGTTATCCAACACAACATTTTTCAACTTATAGTCAGAGGAAAGCTGCCTTATTAGCCTTAATTAGGAAAATAGAGTTTTAGATTCAATGAGCCTCAGAAATCTAAGAGTTCAAGCCTCTCACTTTACAGAAGAAGGAACTGAGGTCTGGAGATATGAAGTGGTTTGTTTGTCCAAGGTTCCACAGTCACTGAGCAGCAGAATGGCGCCCCTGACCTTACCTCCCTTTATAGTGAGCTCCAAAGGCTTGTCTATATTCATTTTTCTTCTTCTACCTATTGCCATTGAAAAGAAATCATTCTTTCAGTTGGGGCTTAAACATCTTTTTGTTCTGTTTCTGGCTGGCAGATCTGTGGATAATGGCATTTTAAGTGTATACCTTATAGAGAGATGATTTCCTGACTTATTCACCTAAAAAAAAAACAAGGAATGATAACATTAGCTGGGATTTCTAATCAAGTGATCAATCAATCAATATTAAGCACCTATACTAGGTGCCAAATCTCTTTGTCTCCATACACTGTATTCCCTATTCTCCACTGCCCCTCTCTGATACTTGTCTCTTGTCATAAACCAGAGAATCCTTTTTTTAAAAAAATAACCCTTATTTTTGTCCTAGTGATAATACTAGGACAGAAGGGCAAGGGCTAGGCAAATGGAGTTAAGTGACTTGTTCAGGGTCATACAGGTGGGAAGCCACAGATTATAGACCATAGACCATAGATCTAGAAGGGGCCTCACTATATTGAACATGATTCTTTTGCAATGAGAGAGCCCACACAGCCACGTGAAACCTCAGAGAAATAAATGCATACCTTCTTGTGTCATTAATTCATAAGCCCAGAGTTTCTACTCTAAGCCTTGTGGTTCATTTTTCAGTCAAGATTAAATAGCTGAGAGCTGTCAGGTGGGCTCAGCTTACCAA
The DNA here is from genome assembly GCF_027887165.1 of Monodelphis domestica. Lineage (NCBI taxonomy): Eukaryota > Metazoa > Chordata > Mammalia > Didelphimorphia > Didelphidae > Monodelphis > Monodelphis domestica. The sequence goes on from NC_077234.1 coordinate 20,283,143, forward strand.
GGCTTCATAACTATTACAAAATATACTATTAAGAATTATCATAAATAATTAAAACTCCCTGTCAGTTATTAACTAGAGTGAACAAAGTGCACTCAGAGGTGCCATACTGTTTTCCCTTGTTGGTCAGTGGTGGATTTTCCCATTGCCTCTGAATTATTAGAATCAGGTCATGCTCAGGGCTGGGGATATACCTGTAGGAGACCCCCCACCCCTGGTTTTTCAAGGGAATGTGATTTCCCTTTAACATTTCTGTGTAAAAGATAGTGTTTGCCTGAATTAGAAACATCCCCTTCGTATGAGAGAGAAGCCTTTGGAATCGGGTGATTTGGGGGACAGCAGAACAGACAGTTTTGCTTGTTTAGCAAAAAGGGTATGATTTATACATCTGAGGTTGGAATTTGGACTGTGCTTAAAATATTCATTAAGGCATAAAGGGCTATCATTTTCAGCAGATGAGAAAGCATGCAATCTGAGGGAGCCGTTCACTTTTCAGCCCCTATTCTCACTCTTTCTCGTCTGGTGGTTTCTCAAGAGAGAGTAACTGACTCTTTTCCAGCACTGAAAAGAATAATAATATAAACTAAAGATGACACTCAATTCACATTTTTGGTTTTGTTTTGTCTTTGAGGCACAGCTATCCTTTACAATTTTTTTAAACATCAGCTAGAGCAGGACTTGACTTAATGGTGACTAGAATCAGAGATGCAACTGGTCTGAGGGGCACTGACATGAAGGGTGGAGGTAGTGGTGGTGGAAGGGAAGATTTGGGTCCTCTCTGGGAGGGTGCTTTACCACACTTCCTTCTTTCAATTATCAAATTCAAAAGCAAACAAACAAAAACCAGAAAATCAATTAGCAAACTCTTTAAGGGAAAACCTAACCCACTCTTGTGCCAGTGCACCCATGCTGAGATTGTGCCACCATATTGGCTATACCTTTTCCACCTGACTGTTTCTCTACCTTTGCCCTAGCATCAGAGTTGTTACATCCTTCCACTGAATTTTCTCTTGGTGTGGTTTTGGCTCTGCAGAGAGAACTGAATTGCCTTTGATTTACTTAGAGAATTGAGGACCTGCATGAACTGTGCTGTGTGTACCCAGGTAGTAGCAAAATAGGTTTACAAAGTACTTGAACAACCTAGTGTCTCAAAAAAGGGGATTTTCATTCTTCCCTGTTACTGGCTCTTTATGTGAAAGGATTTTTTGGAAAGTAGTGCTTTTAAAAATCAAGCTAAAAATCCCATTGTCCCCACAGCATTCTTGATTCACAGTCTTAGATGCTGAAAAAGAATTGGCCTCGCCACTTGATTAAAATGAAAAATTTGAGCCTATATCCTATATCTTGTGGGTGATAAATCATTCCCTAGGACAGAAAGGTGAGGAAACCTGAACTATTTTTGCTTAGTTTGGGAACATTCATTATCTAATTAAAAATAACAATCATGAAAACGGACTGTCTTTATATATTCCTGGTAATTACTAAAACAAAAATTTAATCTTTTGCCCCATATCATGTATTTTTAGAGTAAAATTTAGTTATTAATTTTTTAAAATTAAGTTGTCTTAGTTTATTTGCTGAATAAAAATGTCACTCATGATTGAATATCCAAAAGATGTTTGCTTTTTAAAAAAATGTTCCCTGAGTGCACACCCTAATGAAATTTATTGCCTTCAAGGATATAGAATAGGAAAAGACCTTGAAGGACACACTTGAAGCCTATAATATTGTAGATGAAGTAACTGAGTCCTACAAAGATAGTGTGACTGTTCTCTTGCCTTGTGCTGTGATCTCAAATGAATCTCAATGAAATCTTCACTTTTTTATAGAGTTTTAAACCAAATGCTTCCAAATAACTGGTTTTGTCCCACTTTTTATATTTCCCATTGTGGCTGATATTGGATGGCTATATCCAAAGAATTCTTAACCCAATGCCCATGATTGGATTTGTTTTTAAAAATTCTGCAAGGGGCAGCTAGAGGGCACAGTGGATAGAGTGCCAGGCCTGGGGTCAGGAAAACTCATCTTCTTAAGTTCAATTCTGGCCTCTGACATTTACTAGCTGTGTGACCCTCACAAGCCACTTTATACTTTTTGCCTCAAAAAACAATACTTTGATAACTGTACTTCAATATAATTAGGCAACCTTGTAATTCTGTGTATTTATGTGTGTGTTGTTGTTGTTCAGTCATTTTTTAGGCTTGTTTGACTCTTTGTGAACCCATTTCGAGTTTTCTTAGCAAAGATCCTGGAGTGGTTTGCCATTTCCTTTTCCATCTCATTTTACAAATGAGGAAACTGAGGTAAACCATGTGGAGTGACTTGCCTAAGGTCACCCAGCTATTGAATGTCCAAGTTTACATTTGAAATAACAAAGATGATTCTTCCTGACTCCAAACTGCCCTTGCTTAATTGTACTTAGTTGTCAAAATAGAGGATTATTGGGAAATTGCAAAGAAGCGAGCATCAAGAAAGTATTTTAAAAGAAAAATAAGAAATAGAAGTGGTTAGATGACTATCAAATTCTTAGTTTAAGCTGTTTCCCTCTAGATTAGATTGTCTATATAAAATAACAAAAGCATTACAAAATACTTTTAAGTCAAAATTTTATAAATAAACTATGAACACAGTGAGTTAGCAAGACATTTGCTGGAACATTTCTGTGAGTTTGGACTGAAATTTCAAACTTCACAGTCTCTCACATATACCAAGTAATCCATTAACACAAATGTTTTCAAAGGATCATTCCTAATTTCTTCTGACAGGCTTCTAACATGTCCTCCTGTCAGTATAGACTGCTTAGAAGAAATTGTCTCTGCTATCAAAGGAACTCTGAACTCACTGCCATCATGTTATGGCTTTATTACCATGTGTTGGAGAAGAGACAACATGGCACTAGACTTTAAGTTAGGGAGATGGGTTCCAATCCTGCCTTTGACACATACTGGCTGAGAGATCATGGACAAGTTATTTAATGGCTCCAAGAATTAGGCAACTCGAAACCACTGTAAGTTAGAGATAGAGTGCTATCTGCATTGGTGAAGAGGCTTCTCAGCTTACTGGTTCCATTCTTGGTGGGCTGACCTCTAATGCTGTGATGGAAGATAAAATCTATTCCATAATCTGTACAGAATGGGATAGAAGAGAAGGGCCAGTAGTTTTCTGAGTACAACCATTTCAATGAATTCTAGTCCAGTTACAGAAGCTTCAGACTTTCTATGTAAACATTGAATTCAACAAGTGTTTATAAATTCCCAGCTCTACAAAGCAATGGATTAGGCAGCAGAGACAGAAAGAGAAAAATGAAGTAAGCCCTGATCTCAAGGAGCTTACATTCTCTTGGGTTGGAGTGGGTAAATGGGAAGTTTTACATAAAAAAGTCAATAATGACTCCCAGGCAGCACAGTGGATAGAGCCCTGGATCTGGTATCAGACACTCAGCCCGAGTTCAAATTCACATTCAGAATCTTACTGGCTATGTGACACTTCACTTCTGCCAGCCTCAGTTTCTTTATTTGTAAAATGGAGCCAATGAGAACACTTATTTCCCAAGGTTATTGAAGGATAAAATGAGATTATATTTGCCAGATGCTTTGGAAACCTTGATACTATATAAATACTGGCTCTGATTATGATTATGATTACATGAAAAGCACACATCCTTGTTCAGTCATTTCAGTCATGTCCAACTCTTCATGTTCCCATTTGGGGTTTTCTTGGCAAAGACCCTAGAGAATGGTCTGCCATTCCTTCTCCAGCTTATTTTACAGATGAGGAAACTGAGGCAAGCCAAAGATTACACAACTAAGTGTCTGAGGTCAGATTTGAACTCAGGAAGATGAGAGTATTCCTGACCTAGAGTCAGGACTCTGTCTACTGTGCCACCTAGCTGCTCAAATTATTATACCATTTATACAGTGCTTTAAAGTTTATAAAGGGACTTATATGCTAACTCATTTGGTCCTCTCAACAACCCCATTGAGATAGGTTCTATTATTATCCTCTTTTACAGATTAGGAAATGAAGGCAGACAGAAGCTAAGTGACTTGCCCAGGGTCACACAGCTAGTAAATGTCTGAGACTAATTTTGAACTTGGGAAGATGAGTCTTCCTGACTCCACTCTCAGTACTCCTATCCATAACATCACTTCTCTGTCTGTATGTCCAGTATTGCAAAGTAATTTTAAGAGGGAGAGAAAACTAATAAATAGGGAGATCAGAGAAGACCTCCTGTAGGAAGTGGCACCTGAGTTATGCTTTGAAGGAAGTGAGAATTCCATGAAGTAGAGGAGGAGGAAGAAGGAAAAGGAAGAGGAGGAGGAGGAGGAGGAGGAGGAAATGCATTGCAAAGGTGGAGAGATGGAATAGACCATAAGGAAGAAGGAGGAGGCCAGTTCTATTGCAATGGGGAATTAGTACATGGAGGAATAACATGAAGAATCTTGGCAAGGTAGCTGGGGAGCGGATTGTTTGGGATTTTAGATGCCAGGATAGAGGATAGATTAAGATTAATGTAGGAACCTCCAGGTTAGAAAACTCCCTTTACCAATGCAGATCACTATTTCTTTGCCATTTGCAGTCTTCAAGAGTTGCTTGGAGCATTGAGACTCCCAGACTCACACATCCAGCATATGACAGAGGCAAGACTAGAACTTAGGTCTTCCTGGATTCCAGACCAGCTCTCTAACCATTACGCAACACTGCTTTTCTGAACGATTTGTATTTTATCCTAACGTCAACGAGAGACTATGGAAGATTTTGGGGGTGGTGGGGGTGACAAATTCAGATCTATGTTTTATGAATACAAAAGCATCTCTTTTGTCAACATACCACTGAAGCATGCCTGGGGTAATGCAATAATTAAGACATTGAATGTCGTCCATAATGGCAGTTAAACCATCTGGGCACCAATGCCCTGCTTCTAAAGCCTTCCTGAAAGCTAGTGCCTGCCACGCTCTTCGCCTTGATGTCTGCAGAGCCAACGCACATCTGCAGCCTCAAGCTTCAACCCTCAGAGTGTCTCGTAATGCAAACTACTGAGCCCCTGGAATAATTAACATAAACAAATGAAGACTAATTTGCTTATTTTTAATTTTCACCCAATTGCCCAATCCATGTAAATGAATAATTTACAAGGTGAAAATGAATCGAAGATAAAAATGATTCCTCTTTAGGCTGTCACCCAGGAGCGATCGAAGGCAGCTCTTGCCTTATTGACTGCACATTTAGAGAAGAAATAACCCCAGAGAAAACAGTACTCAATGTGAACCAGGCTATAATAAAAGAAACGGCAGACTCCGGAGGTTTTTCTATTTCCATATAAACCCAGGATCATTTGTTGTAGCTGTTTTTGAATTATTCATATAAACTAGAGCTCGTTCAGATAGTGAAGGAGACTAGCGCCTTTCACATGCCTTTATACGCTGCTTCCTTTTTTCTTGGCTGTTTTTTAATGGGATGACTTTTCTCTTTAGAGCACCTCCTGGATGCTTCCGGGCAGGATAGCATCAGCAGAACACTGAACGTTACTGGCTTATATCGTGGCTAATACTGAGGTTTTACTTGGAAAGGCACGAAAAGGACACAGAACCCCCAACTTGGAATTTCACCAGATGGCTTTCAGGCTGCCATCTTGGAATACGTTGATGCCTGGGATGAAGCATTTTAGGGTAAATGATTGCTTTAGGATGGGGCAATCAAACATTTAGGCATGAGAAAATCTGAAAACAAAATGAGATTTTAAGGGTCATCTATGTATTTTGTGTAGCTAGTTAACTAGATGACCATGTTAGCTGACTAGTTAACAATTAGCCATGCATTTTTGTGTAGTTAGTTTGCAGCAAGGCTAGAGGCCTCCTGTTTTTGTGGTTCACTCATTTCAGTTGTGTCCAACTCTTAGTGATCCTATTTAAGTTTTTATTGATAAAGATACTACAGTGGTTTACCATTTATTCAGCTCATTTTACAGATGAAAGAATTGAGGCAAAAAGTTAAGTGACTTGCTTAGGGTCACTTAACTAGTCTCCGAGGCTGGATTTAAACTCAGGTCTTCCCATGCTCTATACACTATATTACCTAGTTGTCCCTGTAACTCACGCACAGGGTATCCCTATCTCTTATGCAATCACAGAATTGAAGAACTGCAAAGGCTTTTAGTGGCCATTTAACATGTGGACCCAAAATTCTTCCTCTCCCCAAATTTGCTCTATAACATTTCTGAAGAATGGTCATATAGCCTTTCCTTGAAGACAGTCAGTGATGGGAAATGTACTGTCTCTTGAAGCAGTCCATTCCATTTTGGTTAATTCTCTTCTCCTTCTGGATCTGCCCCCAATTTTTTGGACTTCCAAACCATTTATCTATTTTTATAGCATCTTGGAACTTTACTAAGTCCCTGGAGCTTCCTTGTACCAGAACATCCAGTTGGGCTGTGGGACATCTGATTACCCCTGTGGTTTCTCCTAGAAGCTCTAAATCTGCCTGTTGTTCTTCTTATCCTGGAGCATCCAATTGTCTCTGGTCTTCTAGTCCTGGAATATTTCACTGCCTCGTCTGCCTTTTTCCCTCGGTGGCGAATTCCTCTTGGGGCTTCCACTTTATGGAGGGGCTCAGGCTGGTCAGCTTCAATCCTCTGCACACTTTGTTTCAGGCTTTCTGTACTTTAAAATGATGCCTTTGTTGAATGCCTGCCTCTCCCTGGGTTTTAGCTATCTTCTGTGTATTGTCTTCCATTGCTTATAAGCTCCTTGTCGGCAAGGGAGGTCTTTTTGCTTCTATTTGTATATCAGAGCTTTGTTCATTGCCTGGTGCATAGTAAGTATTGAACAATCCATGTTTGTTCCTCCTTCTCCTAAATGACATAAGGACATTTCCCTTCATGTAAAGCCTAAATTTACTTTTCTAAAATTTATTGTTTTTTCTTTGCTCTTGTGGGATCAAGCAGCACGAGTCCAGTCACTCCTGCCCAAGATCATCTTTCAAGTCCTTGGAGATAGCTCACAAGAGACATCCAGGTTAAAATGTCTACTAGTTGGTGATCTGAGACAAGCTCAGGAGATAGAGTTGGGCAAATAAATGTGGAAATCCTGACCATGGAGATAATTGAAGTCATAAGGACTATTGGCCATCAAGTGAGATAATATAGACAGAAGAGAGAAAAAGGTCCAGGGTAGAAACTTGGGAGACCCACCTAGGCAGCTAGACAGCTCAATGGATAAAGCATTGGACATGAATTCAAATCTAGCCTCAGACACATCGTCTTGTGTAATCCTGGACAGGTATCTCTTAGCTTCTCTTTCATTGTCTATAAAATGAAGATAATAATAGCATCTGCCTCCCAAAGGTGGTTGTGAGGAGGAAATGAAGTGATATTTGTAAAACATTCAGCATAGTGCCTGGAACATAAAGGTGCCTAATACAGTCTTTGCCCTTTTCCAGACCCTATACCTCCCATGATTAATGGGTATGACATCGATGAAGGAAACTGAGGAGTAGTGGTCAGACAGATAGGAGGAGAACAAGTTTCCAAAACAAATACCCATATCCCCAAAAGAAAAAAAAACCTCCCACAAAGGACAGAGTATCTAAAAGGTGTCCAGAAAGAGAGGGTAGTCAATTCTCCAGAGATCATTGAAATATGGCAGACCTCCTTCCTCTTCTTCTTTCACTTTTCTCTTAGTTTGGGGATAATCACATTCATTTCCTTCAGCTACAACCCTTCCATCTCTTCTGTTCTCTGAAGTCCTTCCATCTCAGCCATGCTGGGATTTTGGGCTTCAGGGAGAAAGGTATAATTAGTGGCAGAGCTGGAGTGTTGTGGGTGCACATTGGCTCTGATTACAGCTTCTCCACAGGTAGGAGAGACAGGGTGAGAGAGGCATTTTCATTACTGATTTCTGGCCAGAAAGTCAATTCAATAATTCATGAGAAATAGAATGACCAAGCTACAGAATATCCATGTTGCCTTGTCAGCAGATTCTCTCCCCAGTGTCTGCTTGTTTAGAAAATGAAATAATGTCAGAAAACTACTTGGCGAAAACCATCACAATTAGCTTCTCTGGAAGGTACTGATGTGATGAGCTCACTCTATGGACACAGAGGAGAACCAATGAAGAAACACTTGTGTCCCGAAGAGTGAGCAGACAAAGTCACAATGGGCAAAGGGAGTCACAAACACTTAAGCAGCATCCATCTATATCCCACATTCTTCACTGCCTGGAGGACCAAGGAAGCCTTTGTTTGAAGTGTATTCATCCTTATTTTGAAAAGAATTTTAACAAATCCAAATGTGGGATTCTCAGCCCATAGATAGCAGCTTAGGAGGAGAAAATTCAAATCTTGTGACAAGAGCAAATATACTGTGGGGCAGTTAGGTGGCTCAGTAGACCGAGAGCCAAATCTAGAGATGGAAGGTCTTGGGTTCAAATGAAACTGGTAACACCAAGCTGTTAAAACTGGTTAAAATCTGTTCCAAATCCTTTGCTGAAGAAGTTAGGGAAGTGTGAGATACATTTTAGAAAATCGAAATGAAAAACAAAACACATACTCATATTTAGTTTCTGTATAATCTATTTTTTTAAAAAGAGTGATGGGTTGGGGTACAGGGAAGTCAAGATTCTAGCACCTACTTCAGCTAAATTCTTTAATCTGGAGAGAAAATCCTGAATCTTCTGAGCCTCAGTTGCCTCTGTAAAATGGGAATCATATTCTATCTTCTGTCTAACTCATAGGAATGTTAAGGGAATCAAATAAGATAATGTGTGAGAAGGTATTGAGAATTGTACGTCAGTCTGTGAAATGTCACAAAAGAAATGGCAGACCTGGTCCCTGCCCTTTTGGGAGGAAGGAGAGACATTCTTACACCAACCAGGACTTGTCTGATTATTTGCAGATATATTGTCTACCTTCCTCTCTAAGGACTGTGCCCTTTCCTTTCTAAAAAAAAAAAAATTCCACAATGTGGTTTGCATTAAAATGCCCCTGGGGGCTCTAGGGAAAAGTCTCTATGAGATGCCAAGATCTCCACCCACCTCTTACCCCAGTTTTCCTCATCTTATTTAATTATTTTTAAGAGCAAGCTTTTATTGATATTTTCTGTCTTTATTTTACATCATCATGATGATCCCAAATATCCTTTTACTCTCCCTCCCAGAGAACCATTTTGTAATATTTTTCAGAGGAAAAAATTACAACAGACTAATACATTGAAAAAGGCTGAAAACATGTGCTGTATGTAAAAGCTGTGGAACCTGCCACCATGAAAGGGTGGGCTGGGAATGTCCTCTCATATTTCTTCTCTCAACACCTTGATCTTCGTAATTCTGTTACATTCTCTTTGTTTTTTTTTTAATGTGTTGTTCTTTTCATTTTAATTGTGTAGCTATTGTATAGAGTGTTTCCATGGCTCTACTGCTGATTTCACTTTGCATTAGGTCATGTAGATCTTTTCATACTTCTCTGTATTCATCACATTCATTTCTTATAGCACAGTGATATTCTATTACATTCATGCACCACAATTGATTTAACCACTCCCCAACTAAAAGGGCATCTGCTTTATTTCCAATTCTTTGCTATTAAAAAAATACTGCTCTAAACATTTTGGTGTATGTGGAGACTTTCTTCTTCGTGGCTTATTGGGGTTTAGTCCAATAGCAACATCTCTAGTTCAAAGGATATGCATGTTTTTGTCACTTTATTTGCATAATTTCATATTGCTTTTCAAAATGGTCATATCATTTTGCAACTCCACCAATAATGTATCAGTGTGTCCATCATTCCACAACACCTCCACTACTGATATTGTCATTGTCAACTTGTAGGGTGTGAGGTGAAACTTCATGGTTGTTTCTATTCACATTTTTCTCATTATTAGTGATTTGGAGCATTCTTTCATGTGAATGTGAAGAGTTTGAATACTCTTTCGAGAATTGCTTGTTCATATCCTTTGAGTATTTTTCCATTAGGGTGCCAGAATCTCTTAACTTCCTGAGATTCAGACCACCTTCATCAAGGAGGACTTCCCTACCCCTTTTAGAATCATCAGCACCTTTCAAAGATGGGCTGAGGTTCTGTCTTCTACACAACACCTTTCCTGATGTTCCTAACTTACAAATCCAGCCATTCCTCCCCCCAAATCCATTATATTTGCTTGTACAAATTTCACACTTACTTATATGTGTATGTGTTGCTTTCCCTAATAAATTGCAAGCACTTGAAGACAAGAATTATTTTGCTTTGGTCTCTGTATCCTCAGTGCTTAGAATAGTTCCTGGAAAAGAGTAATCACTCAGTATATGCTTGTGAGATTGATTGATTTTGGGGTGCCATATCAGTACAGAGGGAAGAAAGTAAATAACTATTTTAAACACTTTTACTTCCTAAATCTCTCCTTACCTTTTATATCTTTCTCCTCTTACGAGGCAATAGAGATGATGAAACAAGAATTCTTTCATTTTTTTGGCCAGTTAACAACATTTGTTAAGCACTTGGGTACAGTCCTTGGTCTAATCTATACTAGTTTATGCTTCCTTCAGTCTTTCTTTTAATATGGGGGTGAATGTTGGTAATTAATCATTTGTTCTTTCCCTACACTAGTGTGCTATCCTTTCTATTTGTGTGTGCACTGTCAGAATTTTACATAGGACTTTATTTATTGACTCATTTAAAAATATATTTCTGTTATTGGATTACCAAACTACTAAAGTTATAGAGTATTTTAAGAAATAACTATTCATTTTTATTGCCTTCTCCATTGTTATTCATGTATAAATACTAGAAACGAGTTTTCCAATCACCCTCAGTCTATTTTAGTTTTATCGTACCCAAGTGTAGTTACCATTTTCTTAGGACTTTTATAAATATTAAATGTCTTAACATTCAGAAACTTGTAAATCACTGAAATTCCAGAAAGCAACTAGAAATTTAGTCATAATAAAACTCATCAACTTTATGTGAGACTTTACAATAATGTTTATTATTCACGCAACAAAGCTAGGAAAATCATTGTTCAGTGGTATGCACCATATGGCAGCTCGGTAAATACTTGCTAATGGGGTGTTGTTGACCTCTAAAATAAATTAGAATGGTTATCCATTTGCTTTTATTCACAGATGAAAAAAAGAGGCATAGAGAAATAAATGAATTATTTAGGTCTCTAACTATGGATCTAAATTGGTTTGTTATACCTAATTAGAAAGGCAGCAGGAAACAGATAAAAGGCTATAGAGTCTATAAAATCTGGGTTCAAGTTCCATCTGTGAAATATATATTAGCTGTGTCACCTTGGGTAAGTCATCTGATCTTTTAGTGCCCTTCAGGAACCTCTCAAGTCTAAAATCACAACTGAAGTGACCTAAGTTCAAGGCTTGACTTTGAGTCATAGTACTTGTAAGAAAACTACATAAGAAACTCATTCAGGAGTTCCTGGTGAGAAAAAAAACCTATAGGTGTATATATATGATATATGTACATGCATCAAATGCATATACATATACATATAAAATATGAGATTAATATATAGTAATTTGTTATTCAGTTGTTTCAATCATGTCTTACTCTTCCTGACCCCATTTGAGGTTTCCTTGGGAAAGACACGGGAGCGACTTGCCATTTCCTTCTCAGACTCATTTTCCAGTTTTGGAAACTGAGGCAAACAGGGTTAAGTGACTTGCCCAAGGTCATAGACACAAGTAAGTGTTTGAGGCTGGATTTGAACTCAAGTTTTCCTGACTCCAGGCTCAGCACTCTATCCACTGTGCCATCCAGCAGCAATATAGTATTATCTAACATCTTTATGGATTTGCATATGTACTTGTGTATGTGATCTCATTGGATCCTCATAACCATCCTCTGAGGTTGGTGTGACTACTGTCCCATTTTACAGCTAGTAAGCATCTGAGGTGGGATTCAAAATCAAGCCTTCCTAATTCTATTATTCTATCTACTCTGCTGGGTATCTGGATATATGTCCATATTAGATATGCCCTACAATATAGGCATAGATACCCTCTTTTATGTAATGTGTATAAAGGAATTTTTGCTTTCTCCTAAAGGAAATGGGGGAGAGAGGAGATATATGGAAAAGCACACCTTGCAAATAATCACTTACAATATAAAAGAGTTTATGGTTTATAGAACACTTTTAGAAATACGCTCCCTTGCCACAAAAGGCAAGTATTGATTATTATTCCCATTGTACAGACTAAGAAATGGTAGCAGTGCTCAAGTGCTTTGTCCATGGGTCCATGGCTAGTAAATAACTGAACCAAGCTTCCCACGGGGATTTCCTCCTCCCCAGGTCCTGCGCTCGCTATGCTGCCTGGGAATCCTGTGTTGGTTGTATGTGTGCACATCTTTTCTTCCCACCTATCCTCCAGAGCCACTACTGGGTCCTTTGTCTTCTTTGCCTTTCCCATAACAGTATATAAATGCTATGCATATGTAGCACGTTCCTGCTGAACGAGGGAATGAATGGATGGACTCTCCAGCCTACAGATATTTCTGAATCTTAAAATGAAAATAGTAGTTGACATTTATGTAATATTTTATAGTCTACAAGGCACTTTGCACACATTGTTTCATTTCTGCCTCACAATAATCCTGTCAAGTAGATTGTGGAAGCAATTACTGTCCCTATTTTACAGATGTACTGCTCTGGCGATGGATTATATGTCTGTTGGCCAACGACCAACTTGGCTAAGGTTGGAGATGTTCCTCACCAGACCTACTGCAGAAAGGGATGTCTTGGTCATAGCATCTCTTGAATTTCCCTCTATAAAATTAAATTCTAGGGGAATTCCCTTCTGAGTCAGTGGAGACAGCTAAGTGGTAGGGTGGGTAGAACACTGGAGTGAGGGTTAGGAAGACCTGAGTTCAAATCCAGCCTCAGACCCTTACTAGCTGGGTGACCCTGGGCAAGTTACTTAGCCCTGTTTGCCTCAAGTTCTTCATTGATAAAATGGAAATAATGATAATAGCTCCTACCTCCCAGAATTGTGTGAGGATCAAATGAGATAAAATAGAATACTTTGAAAATCTTAAAGTACTAAGCTAGCTTGTGAAATTAGAAGCCACTGAATCATTTTACAGATAAAAAAAAAAAACCAGGGTCAGGAGTCCAATGTCGTATAGCAAGAAAGTGACAGACCTGAGCCCCAAATGCAGTTGTTCTGGATTCAAATCCATCTGACTCTGACCTTCTTAATTTTAAGAAGACACCCATGAACTCAAGAGGCACTTAATAATGAAATGGCTAGATTCAGAGTCAGGAACACTTGGGTTCAAATTCAGCTTCCAACACTTGCTGTGTGATTAGTCCTCTTAGCCATGATTTATAGGACTTTAGCTGTTCTCAAGGTTAGCAATTCTCAAGCTTTTCCATAGTAGGACTCCTTTTTACTCTTAAAAATTAGTGAAAACCCCCCAAAACTTTTGTCTATGGAGTTGATTGGGAGCTATAGATATTGACTATATTAGGAAACTGATACAATTTAAAAAATATCTATGAATGAATTTACAACAACAACAATAAACTTATTAACATGAAAAGAATTTCCAGAACAAAAAATATTTAAGAATAGTGACATTGTTTTGCATGTTTTTGCAAATCTCTTTGATGTCTGATTAAATAGAAGAGAGCTGGATTCTCCTATCTGCTTTTGCATTCAGTGTATTGTGACATATCATTTTCTTTGAAATGTATGAAGAAAATCTGACTGCACATAGATTGGGAAAGGGAGTAATATTTTAATAGGCATAAAATGCTTTAGTATTATCATGGAATTCTTTTTTCATTTGTAGATCTCTTAAAAGATCTGAGTTCCAATCTTCCCTCAGACATTCACTAATTCCCTGACCTTGGGAAAGTCATTTAACCTCTGACTGACTTTTTCCTTAACTGCAAAATGGGGATAATTTGACTACCTCCCAAGGTTGTTCTGAAGATCAAATGAGATAATATTTGTAACATGCTTAGAAGAGTCCTTGGAATATAGTAATTATATATAAGTAATGAGTGTTTGTTCCCATCCTACTTCTTATTATTCCCAGCTTACAGATGAATAAACTGAGGAAGAGAGACTTTAAAGGTCTTAATCCATGGCTGGCTTCAAACCCAGAGCTCTGCTGTCTCTGAGTCGAGCACTTTCCCCACTAGTCCATTCTGCTCCTGCTAGTATAATTTACTAGTAAGGAACTCACAGAAATTCCAAACAGGACCAGGAGAGACATAATGACAGATAGGGTGGACTGTGTCTTAGGGAAGATTTTAAAGAGGCCCAGATGGATTCTTGGTATCATTTTCCTCTGCTGAAACGTCTATTGTCAATCCCTACCTATCTAGGCTCATGGAAGGGATATTTTGCAAAAGCAAATAATCAAAAAGTCATTTCTATTTGGCTTTGTCATGCATTTGATTATTTTTTCTCCAGAAGATTTACCTTCCTGGCTATGTTTTCCTTAGTTTAATATTAAAACTAGCCTGCATTTTCTGCAAATACAATGGCTGAAAGTGGGACATGAGGAGTGGAGGGGCAAGCTGAGAGGGCACCCAGTTCTTGGTGTCAGAAGAAAGCTGGCTGTCTTAAGAGTTTCTTCAAGTATTTCAAGGTCTACCATATGGAGGAGGGATTAAGCTTAGAGGAGGGGGTGGATGGGCTGGTTGGCCCCAAAAGGCAGAACAAAGAGTGATGGGGGTGAGTGGCAAGTGGCAAAAAGGTAGACTGAACTTTGATCTAAGGGAAAACTTCCTAAACATTGGATCTGACCCAAAGTGGCAGATTGGAATACCTCGTCTTATGGTGAGTGAACTCTTCCCTCATTAGAAGGCTCCAAGGACAGGTTAGCTACTTCTCTGAGATGGAGAGGACATAAATATTAGCTGAACTAGGAGCCACCGAGCTACCTTCCAACCCTTAGAATCTAGGATTTAATTGGAAGACACGCAGGATAGAGGTAATTAAGACTGGTGGGTTCTTTCACAGTTCACAGTTGGCCAGCTCCCATTTGTCTTAAAAACAAGTGTTCTGGTAAGTAATTTTCTTAACGAAAAATCCATGAGTTTGAACTTTATAAAGATACCACCACACAGCTGTTGGAAAATCTTTTTTATTGACATCTTTTGTTTTGACATCACCTACATTTCCAAATATATCCATATCACGTCCTCACTCTCTCCTTTGAGAGCCATCACTTATAACAAAGAAGGAAAAGGAAGAAAAAAAACCCAGCTCTGGAAAATTAGCCATTCCACAGAAAACCCCTAACATATGCAGTGTTCCACACTCAATCAATCTCCCACCTCTGCAAAGAAAGTGGAGGGAGGAGTGCACCACCTGTTTTCAAGAAGCTTGTTTCTGATGACATTGCAAGACCTGCCTTCTAGAAGTTTCTTTCTCCTTTAGTAAAAAATTAACAGAAAAAACTGGAAAGTTGGCAAAACATATCCGCAGAAAACTGATGAGTTAAAATACCTTGATTCATCCTTTCAACACAGAATTGTTCAATGTGTATGTATACACAAGGCAAAGAGATAGAACAGCGCCTGACCTCAAGGAGCTTATGCTACCTTGGTTTTGGAGAGTGTAGACATGACATTCTTTGAGATGAAAGAAAAATAGAACTCTGAATCTGTTAGCTGTACATCAGGTGAGACAGGAAATTGTTTGAACTCTTTTTAAAAAGTTTCTTATGCTTTCTATTTAAAATTATTCAAGACATAATGTTCTATGGGAAAAATGCACTCTTTTTGGAAATTGAATCCAAGAATTATATCTTCAGCTAGAGAATGGTGAATGATACATTAGATTCCAATTCATATTAACAGCTTAAACAGAAGTTACGCAGAAGATTCCTATTGGGAAGAGAAAGATTTCTTTCTACTTTGAGAATGAAAAATCACTCCCTAATCTCTATAGGAATAAAAATCCTCTACATACCTGATACATAGGCTTTTGTTTTTTTTTTCAATCTAATGGCACTTGATGTGACTAATTTTCCTCTTCAATCAGATGGGAAGAACTCTTAGGTCTCAGATCTAACCCAAGTGTTGGAAGAGTAATCTCAGGCAAGTTAAATGAACATAAAGACATTCAGCCTGGTTTCATGGTTCTGATAAGGGGTCCATAGTTTGTGTCCTGATTATATTTTTCCCTTCTCTTGAGTGAGAACAGCTAGGTGGTGCAGTGAATAGATTACAGGACCTGGAATCAGGAAGACTCATCTTTCTAATTAAAATCTGGCTTCAAATACTTCCTAGCTATGTGAGCCCAGGGAAGTCACTTAACCCTGTTTGGCTCAGTTTCCTCATCTGAAAAACGATCTGGTAAGGAAATGGCAAACGGTTTCAATATCTTTGCCAAGAAAACCCCAAATAGAGTCATGAAAAATTGAACACAACTGAATAACAACAATTTCTCAAGTGGGTTGAAGACCAGGAAAACTCGGACAGCACAACTGGAGAGATTTTTGTCTTCTTTCTGGCAGGCAATGTCTTCTCTGGGCTATTGCTGGGAAAAGACTCAGAAAATAAATAGAACAGATACTGAGCACCACTGGTTGAATAAGATTACTCCTAACAATTAGAGAAACCTCACTAAATAAAGACTTTATTGTAGTCTTCAAGTGTAAGAAGCTGTAAAGACCTTTGAAGTCAACCTGGGCTGAAGTCCTGGAGCTATTGAAAGGTCTTTAGTAACTCTGACTTTAAGATAAAGTGTGAGGGTAAATTTAAAGAGAATCTAAAATAATTTCTCTGGATATGACCTGGTTCACTTTTACTGCTGTTTATTAAAACCAAGGATTAGTGCTCAAGTTTTTTAACTATACTAGGTAATTATTTCTTGAAAACTTAAAGAAAAATTATAGAAATATCTCTAAATTACACATAAATTATGCTCTAAAATTTAACTTTTGAGTTGGTTCTTTGGAACTCTTAATCTATTTGCCTACTGAAATGGTATTTTATTATAAAGTAAATTGTTAAGATTTAGAACATTAAGAGGATCTAGTAGTCATCTATTCTCTTCCCCCACCCCAATTTTACAAATGAGAAAACTAAAGTCCACAGAAGGTAAAGATTATGGACATGGTTACACAGGTACCAAGTAGGAATGGTAGGATTTGAATTTAGGTATTTAAACTTTAAATGCAAGCTCCCTCCCCCCCCCTTTGCTTCATCATGCCACTATAATGTTTAAGTATTCAAGTTAAGCCTCAAAATTCTAATGTGAACACATAGAATAACCAGCTACCTCTTAATATTTTTTGACCATTTTAGACAGATAGGGACTTTCCTTACCCTCTTTCCTATAAACTCCAACCTGCAGGCATATTGTTTATCTTACCCCTAACCTCCATTTGTTAGAATAAAGTGTCAGTTATCTTAAATTGACTTCCTTGTCATATTGAAGGGGGAGAGAGCTGATTTCTCTCTCTTTCCCCAAGGGAAAAGGTTCACCCATTAATCATTTATTAGAGGGGAGTAAAGGCAGGGTGAGTGGAGAGACAGATTTGAAGCAGACCAAAGGGGGAATCCATCTCACCCTCCTACTTTCTGGCATCATCTACTCTTTCTCCATTATACCCAAACCAACCCTCTAGCACAGCCTACTCGTCTACCCTTTGGGGTATGGCTAGACTGTCTCTGCTCCCTGGTGACAAGAGTAACCAAAGTCTGCTTTTTGGGAGTCGTGAATAAATCTCTTGAAAGTCAAACTAAGAAACCCAACTGCAGGATGTGATGCTACTCAGCATCCCAGTCATTTACATGTTTTACCTCTCCAAGGTGCTGCTTTCACAAGGGCCTTCTGGAGCCTGAGATATGTCTTAAACGCTGTTGATTTCTGGTTCAGTGGCAGGTCAGTGATGGAAGCATTTCTGAGCATGCACCATTTTATCGTGTCTCACAAGCTGGACCACATGGGTGCTGCCTTCTCTTGTCTGCACTTGTGGTCATCTGCCTGGACTGACGCTTGAAATTCAACATCATTTCTGAGAGGACGCTCCCCTAGGAGCCAGGACACTTATTTTTGCTTGGCAAAGATGTAAATGCTAACAATTTAATTGGGTTGAAGTACGTTTTGAAGGGAAAAAAAGTGTATATATGTATAAAAAGAAAAAAAACCTATAAGTATAAATATAAAATGTGTTTTTATGTTTTTAAACATAAGATTCAGATATACATACATAAATATAAAATAGAGAAATAGGTGCATAAATAGAAAATATTTCTTATATAATATACCTGCAATTGATGTATAATATAATATAAATTTGTATAAATATAAACATATATACATATGAATATATATGAACAGAGAGCCATATTTTCTTTTCATGTGTGCATATATGTCTTTGGGTTTCCTTATTTTGCAGGTTTGGTGTGAATTCATGCTGTGGAAAGACCTCATTTTTGCTATTTCTCTAATTTACAAAGAAATAGTTTTATTGATGTTTATCTCCAGCAGGTGGAAATCATAATGGCATCGTGCAATGCAAAGACGAGTTGCTAAGCAACCATTTTCAGTGTTTAAAAAAACTACACACGCATTCACACACGTGTGCACACACACACTGTACCACACAAGCTCAGCTTCCTTCCTTTCAGACATTTGATCCTGCTGGAGCCTCCTCTCTTCAGGAAGGAGCTGTCCACACAGTCTGCCCTCCTCCTCTCCCTTCTCTTCACACTTGCTGGACCATAGCTTCCTCAATGACAGCTCTGCCTCCAAATTGGCAGTTTTCAGCCTGGGTCAAGTGACCCATCAGCCTCCAGGTCACGTTCCCCAGCCACTCTGTCTGATGGCCTTGCCAGTCGGACTGCTTCAGACATTAGCATTAGGGTAATTTATTTGCGAGGGAGGACCATGGTCCTTGGAGCTGAAGCTGTACCAGTAGAATTATTTGATGTTTTAGAAAAATGGCTTCTGGGATCATCAGGAAACTTTAGCATTTGCTCTTTTACTACTGAAATGAGTTAAAAATATTGCTCTGATAAGAGAAATGCCTTAGAGACCTACAACATGCAACCTCGTCTTCTCTATCAAATCCACAAGGGGCTGGATGTCAGCATTAAGGCCAAAAGCTGCATGGAAGAAAAATAGTGGGTTTATAAGATCAATGATCTGGGGTAGGTAGGTGGATTAGTGGATTAAAACCCAGGCCTGGAAATGGGAGGTCTTGGGTTCAAATATGGTCTCAGACCCTTCCTAGATATGTGACCTTTGGTAGGTCACTTAAGCCCCTAACTGTCTAGCCCTTACTGCTTGTCTGCCTTGGAAATAATATTTAATATCAAATTTAAGATGAAAGTATAGGTTTAAAAAACCTATTCCAATGAAAAATGTTTGAAAATGACCAAATAAAATAATGTTTAAAAGTAAAAAAAAAATAAGATCATTGATCTAATACTGGGCCCTTAGAGACCATATTTTTCCTTTGTTTACAAATAAGGGAACTAATCTCCAGAGAGATGAAATGACTTACCCACTAAGAAGTAAGGGACAGAAGCAAAACTTGAATCAGATCCTCTGACTCCATTCTGGGACTTTGGGAATGGAGCATTGCGTCTACTTTGTCTCCCTAAAAGATCTCTCTTGATTCTAGACCAAAAGCAGTCCTGAGGATTCTGACCTCTAATGAGAGGAGTTAGGCTTCCTAGTCTCCTATTTTTCAGCTTATTATAACTCTCATCCCAGCACTCTGGGGGAAAATTGCTTAAGACTTAGCCTCATGCCCATGGTTTTCTCAAAAAGGGCAATAGAGAAGAATATAATACATTTACCATACAATTCTGGTATGAATTAAATTTTTATTTTCTATCCACAAAAGCTATTCTAAAAAAGATATAAAGTTCTCACAGTATGTATTGACAAGACTTTAGCAATCAGTAACGTAAAACTTCCATTACAGTTTGCCAGACCATCTTGAGAACAATGATGGTGACCTACTCATAAAAAGAGACACAAGATGGAAAAGACATCCAGAGAATTATTATAATTATCTTTTTTATTATATTGTCTCTGTTCACTCACTAACAAGAGTGAAGGCAGAGTAGGAGGAAGAGAGAGAGAGAGAGAGAGAGAGAGAGAGAGACAGAGAGAGAGAGAGAGAGAAGACAGAGAGAGAGAGAGAGAGCAGGAAATTGTCTCTCATCTTAACACTTGACCCTTGCTAATGCCATTGAGCAGAGTGGACCAAGGGCTACCCAAGCACCAAATCCCAACCAACACGTGTGTGGTGAATTACTCACATGTGGCTGGTCAGAAAGAGGCAGGGATTCTTTCTACAAAATTCCCATACCTGTGATTAATGTGTGCCCATCCCATTTCCCAATCCTGCTTTAGGAATTTGTTCTTCAGAGAGCTGGTTGGTTGGTTGTTGTCCTTTGTAATCAGCAAGAACCAAAATGGCAGTCTAAGTGAAGGCATCTTGAAATGAAACTCTATCACTGACCTGTAGCTTTGGGAAGAATACAGAATTATGATTCCCGACATTCAGTCCAATTCCATCAAACTTTATTAAATAGCAACTTAAGGGCTACTTCCTGTAGAAACCTGTCTTGAGTTTCTTTTCTCTGTCCCAAAATAATTTTGCATTTCCATCGTCCTACTCTCTATTTTCTTATGTTTATAAGTTGTGTCATCCCTACTCTCTACCTTAATATTTAGAAGGTTAACTCCTAAAAGGCAGGGATGTCTTTGGATTCCCAGTGGCTAGCATATAATAGGTGCTTAATAAATGCATGTTGATTGGGTGGTGTCAGAAACTTCATAAATATTCAGTGAGTGGAATTGAAGCATGTGAGAGTCCTTGGGTTCTATATTGGTAGAGATTTCTTCTCCAGGTGGCACCTGATATCAATGGAGGCTCAGAACCAAACCAATACAGTACTAATAACAGTGACCCATCTTGAGAGAATGTTTTAATGCTTGTGATGTCCCCTCTAGGTATATCTGTATCTCTTGGGGAAACTTAAGTTTTTGCTGAACAGTAGTATGCAGACACCATAATGTTCACATACTGAAGGGGTGGTGGAATTGGAAAGGGGGCCATCATTTAAAATTTTAAGCTGTGGCATATAGCTGCCTTCTGTTGGCTCTGGCTCAAGGCATCTGGACTGCCGTGGAAGACCAGGGAAACCACAGTCAAGACAGAATGAAATCTAGGAAAATGTAGGGAGGGTTCTGGGGTCAGTAACTAGAGTAGTTTATTTGGAGGAGGTCAGTTAGTCAGTCAATAATCAATAGACATTTATTAAATGTCTACTATGGGCCAGACATGGTGTGAAGTGCTGGAAAATATCAATACAAAAAAGAACATCCTTACCCTCGAGGAGCTTAAGTTCTAATAGAAGATAACACAGGAAAGGAGACTGAAAATGGGAGAGGGAGAAGAAATGGGGGCATGATGGAGAGGTACAGAAGAGAGCAGCTAGGTGGCAAATGTAAAAGGTTGAATGTAGAGAGCTGTGAATTACATCAGCATCCTTTTGCCCTCATAAAATCATAGGGTCTAATATCAGTGAATATCATTAGCCTGAAGTATTGTTCTACTATTATCATCTATTCAATTTTAAAATAATTTTCAGCTTTGGTTTAATTTCTGTCAGACTCCAAACCTCTAGGTTCTGCAGAGCAAAAATAAATAAAATGGATTTATGCCACTGATTTTTAAAAAAAAAATTGGCTGCCAGAGATAAAATTAGAAAAGTCCAACTACCTCATTTTATGGATGAGAAAACTGGGTTCTAGAAAGGTCACAGCATCAGAGATTTAGAGAGAGAAGGGACCATGGAGGTAATCTATTCCAATCCCCTCATTTTATAGATGAAGAAACTAAGAAGTTAAGTGTCTTGCTCAAGATGATGCAGCAGTGGTTGGCAAATCTGGGACCTCCCCCAGCTTCAAATTCAGCCCTCTTACTATCACACAGTACTGCCTCTCAGATAATTTACTGGAGGTCCCCCCCCCCACACCTTTGTAACAGAGCCAGGACTCAAACCCAGATCTCCTAATTTCCCCAATGCTCTTTCTTAAAAAAATTACACCCTAGTTTTTTCCCCTGATACCTCACACTCTCAGTTCTTTCTCTCTGTATTGCCCTATTTTAGCTTGATTTTGGAATATCCAAAATATAAGCTTTTAGATCATGCAGGAAAATCCACCTGACCAACACAGAATCTTGATCATTAAAGCCTGATCTGTTTGACCTGCAGGGGCCCATTACTCATCTGGGTGAGAGACAGTGGCCCTGTGTGCCATAATCCACCATGGCAGCTTGCTTCCACTAACCTTGTGTTGATGACAGATTTCCCCTTAGCTGCCTCTGCGAAGACTAAGCATCTTAAAAAGTCCTCTGAAGTCATACATCTCTTTAGTGCCATCTAATATTAGCCTTGCTTTTCCACCTAATAAAGGTGTGATGTTTTCCTTAGTCATCCCCTTTGGCATCACTGTATTTAGAGACTCTTTCTCTGTTCCCCCATATGTTTCTCGAGAGTCTCTTTTCCTTTTTCTTCTTTTGAAATGCTAGCTTAGCAATCAGCCAAATCCAGGAGAGGGAAAAAGCATATTCTTGGCCAATTTATAGGTAAAATCTTTTAACTTTTTGCTGGTTTCAATTCTTCTTGCTACTGCTTTTTCATCTTGGCAAAACCTATAGATTTTCAGAAATATTCTTCAATATGTGGCCCAAATGCTCCAGTATTTTCCTTACATAGTATAATTGCTACTTGCTGTGAGTGACGGTCCATTCTCCCTACACACCTGGGGCTATTATAAATTTAGGTGATACATCTATCACTGTTCAGGTGACACAGGGAGAGAAAGAAGGTTGATTGTTCTTATTAAGTGTTACATAGGATGGAGGCAACACACACACACACACACACACACACACACACACACACACACACACACACACACACACACACCCTGAAGGAATGAGCTGCGGTTTCATTTTTATGACTGATAAGGCAAGAAATAAAATTGATCTTTTTGTCTTCCTCTGGGACAGTGGCAGTTAGAGGGATTTGTATAAAAGTCCAATTCTACCATGGAAACACTAATTCTCTATCAGTTTCCCACAGGAGCTCAGAGCATTATTAGCCTTTGCAAGTTTCCAAGATTGGCATACTGGAAAGGACGTGGGGGAATCCAAGACCCCCAAGACTCTGCCATATCTCGGAGCCTCAGCTTTCATCTTTGTAAGACATAGGACTTGAACTAGTCCATTGCACAGTCCATCTGAACTGCTCTAAATGCCACGTTCCTATTTATGGAATATTTAGCAGGGCTAATCTCATTACGATGACTACCATGGCAGCAGGAAGTTCACTAGATGGAGAATGTTTCTGAGATCCTGATGACTGCCCTTAGCAACAGAGCTTGGTTGACCTCATTAAAGACAGAATTAGATCTTGTCCATAATTCTGTGCAATGAATGCTTTCATCCATAGTCTTGTCAATTTTGTTTTTTTTCTTCAGAAAATCTTTTGATTCCTTTCTCTCTACTCATAGATAGCCTCCTAATTGGACTTTCTGCTTCAGTTCTCTCTCTTCTCCCATCTAACATCACCACAGATGGCAAAGTACCCTTTGAGGAGCCCAGATCTAACCACCTCATCCTCATCCCCCAGAAATAATCAGTAGTTCCCAGTTGCCTCTAGGATAAATGAACAACTTCTTAGGCTGATATTTGAAGACTTCTACAATCTGTCTCCAACCTACCTATCTAGCTTTATTTTGAACTACTCTCGTTCAGGAACTCTCTTTTTCCTCTAACGTTTTCTCTGAGCTCCACATCAAATCTCTCCTCCATTCAGGGCATGCAAACAGCCCATCCCCATGCGTGGAATTCTCCATCTCCTTGTTTCTGCCTTTCAGACTCTTGAGACTTCCTTTAGAGCACAGCTCAGGTATTGTCTTCCTTCTCTCCCTGCCCCTTAACTTATTTGCTATTGGTTTTTCCCTCTTTTCTATTTATTTATCCATACATATATTATGTTACTCAGGAGAATTCTAAGTATATATTATATATAAAAATATAAAATAAATATAAATGAATGAATATAATAATATAATAAGTATATAAATAGCAATGCAATAATATAAATATAATAATCATATATAATATATAACAAATATTATAAAATATTAATTAAAATAAATATATAATCATATAATTATAATCAGGAGAACAAAAATATATTATGTCCCTCAGGACAGAAGCATTTCAAATTTTAGCCTTTGTGTTCCCAGAAACTAGGACAATTCTTGGTAAAAATAAATGTTTAATACCTATTGGAGTTTTAAAAAAATAACTATTGGATTTGAAATCAGTTTGAGCCATTTGAGAGGCAGTAAGTTATATTAGAAAAAAATCTTTCCTCAAAGCCAGGGAAGTTCTGGCTTCAAGTCCTACCTTGGCTATACACTGGCTGTTTGATTCAGGGCAAGTCTACTCCATTCTTTTCTTTTTTTAACTCTTACCTTCCATCTTAGAATCAATTCTATATATTAGTTCTAAGGCAGAAGAGTGGTGAGGGCTGGGCAATGAGGGTTAAGTGATTTTCCCAGGGTCACACAGCTGGGAAGTGTCTGAACCCAGGACTTCCCATGTCTGGGCATGGTTCTCAATCCACTCAATCCACTCAATCCACTAAGCCACCCACCTCTAAGTCCATCATTTCCTCAGTGTACTCTCCGTGATCTAGGCAACTGTTTGAGACTACAGGTTTCAGCGAAGGTGCCAATTTATGCTGGAATTTCCTTTTGTGAGAATCCTTTATAGCTTGAAATCAGAGATCCAGTTCCAAGCCCCCCTAAGCCATCTACTCCAGGGCTCTCCCTGTGCCAGGCATCTGTGATTTTCTTGCAGATTGCAATCCATCTGTAAGTCAAGTGACACATCTTAGAGACATGCCTGAGGCTCCGAGTGGTTAAGGGATTTGCTCGGCATCACCTGGCTGTTCAAGCCTCACCTCAGTGACACATCCCAGCTTTGTCATCCAGTGGAATTTGCTTAACCTCTCACAGCTCCAGGAAGATCTCGAAGTCTAGAAGACGCCGAGAGCTCTCCTACTTCTTCCTTGGCAGAGGGAGGTTTAATCCTTCTGGGAATCCCCCACATTATCAAGATCATGGTTAGACAAGTACCGTAGGGGGGAAGATGGCAGCCTTAGAAAGGAGAATTCAGAGAGGGGGAGACATGAGGCACAAAAGGATCCATTATGTGTAGTAATGAGCAGCTGGCAGCGGGGAGAGATGTCACTCTGCTCTGGACATGGAGCAAGAGATGAGGAGGGTAGTTCCTATCTCCTGCTCTTGACCTTCTGGGGATGGGATTCCAATCCAGTCCCTTCTGGGTGAACGTGGAAGAAAGTTTCATGGATAAAGTGTGATGCCATTGGGCATCCATAGGAGAGGTTCTTAAGCAGGGAAATGGAACCGAGATACAGACAAATATGTAGAAAAGCCCAGAGTTTGTGGTTTATTCCAGGCTCGTGCCCTTTGGAAGCTGAAGCAATATTGATTTGATCGGGGCTACCTTGTTCTGGTCACTCACTGCAGAACCCCAAAGTAGATGGCAATCAGTTCAGGGAAATCTTTCGTCTAGGATTGGCATATTCAGGACATACAGAGATGCATAGAACAAGCTTTTCATCTTGGCAGGTGAGCGCATCTACGTACTAATATATACCATTTATATATACACATATATGTAGCATATGGGTTGATACGCACATAAACATACACATACTGATCAAAAGATTTCTCTATACACACAAATTCTGGGTGCTCTGAGTTTTGTGTGGATTCATTTTCATTCTGTTTTACACTGGGAACAATTAGGTGATGGAAGGTTAAGAGCCATTGAGGTGACTTATTTTTGGACCCTGATTACTGGGTCTTTTTTTTTTTTTTGTAAGGGAGAGGAAGTATCTTTTGCTTATTAATTTAAAAGTTTTGGCCCTTCTCTTTTCCAAATGCTATTTTAAAAATCAAGATAAACTAAACTCATTTTAATTCATTTAATGAGAACTTGTTGAGTGCTTCAGTTATAATATCATCAATTTAAGACTAGAAGAAGAAGAAGAAGATAGCTGGGCGGTTCAATAGATAGAGCATGGGGCCAAAAGTCAAGAAGACCCAAGTCCAAATATCTGGCCTCGGACACTTCCTAGCTGTGTGACCTTGGGTAAGTCACTTAACACCAGTTACCTAACCCTTAGTGCTCTTCTGCCTTGGAGCCGAAGTTCAGTATTAATTTTAAGACAGAAGGGTTGAATTTTTTTTAAACCCTCACCTTCTGCAGAAGAGTGGTAAAGGCTAGGCAATGGGGATTAAGTAACTTACCCAGGGTCACACAGCTAGGAAGGGTCTGAGGTCAGATTTGAACCCAAGACTGTCCATATCTGGGTCTGACTCTCAATCCACTGTGCCACCCAGTTGCCCCCAGGGTTGAATTTTTTTAAAATTCTGATTGATGTATGAATGGTGGAGATATTAATATGCATATGTATGTTTGCATACATATATGTTAGTATGCACACAAATCTGTCTTGATAGATACTCATCTATATATATCCACACATATGTGTATGTTGTATGTATTCCTTTTGACTCCATGCCTTTCCACATGGTAGACCCTCAATCCATTTATCTGATAGTGAGTTATGTTGGGAAGCAGGCTAGATTTGGAGTTAGGTGAAAGCACTGGGTCCGGGCTCTTGCTAGTCATGTAACCATGGGCAACACACTTAACCTTGTCATGAGCTTCATAAATATTGGAAGTCCCCACACTAGCAAAGTCACAGACCCTTGAAGCATTAAAAGAAGAGTCTGGCTGGGTTCATCCAAGAGAAACCTGAATCCTGGGGGAGTACCTGGGAGGAGAGGGAGAGGTCAGTAAAACATGGAGATCATGTCTCCTCCTAAGGCAAAATCTGGGGGAGTTTGTTCTACCAGGAGAGAGCTGATACCCTTGACCAGTGAGTGATAGCCCTCTGGCAGGGAAAGTCATTCTTTTCCTCCTAGTGCAGCTTCAGGGGGATGCACATGGAGCTGATTGGGAGGAAGGGACAGCTCCCTCCCACTCTCCAGCTAGCCTGATTACCCCAACCCACCAAGACAATTAGAGGGACAGCAGCTATTGCAGTAGGATTGTCCTTAAGTCACCCACCGTGGTGTAATGAATAGGGACAGAACCCAATCAAAATTGGGAAGAGCAACGGTTGAGTCTCACACAATAATAATCATCATAATAAGAGCTAGCATGCATGGAGTTCTTTGGGATTTCCAAAGACTTTTTATATTATCAGCTTCTTGAGGATTGAGTCTATTTTTTTGCCTTTTTAAAAAATTCCCAGCATAGTTCCTGGCACATAGTAGGTATTCTACTTATTCAATACTACTATTGAATAAGCCTATATATATAAATATAAATATAAATATATATATATATATATATATGGGTATATAAAGTCAAATGAGACATATGCTAGCTCAATTGATTCTTCCAGTATTCCTGAGAGAGAGGTGCTGTTACTGGCCTCTTTTAAAGATGAAGAAACTTCGATTGAGGCAAGTTAAATGATTTGCCCAAATCATATAACTATTTAGTGTCAGATAGAGAATCTGAACATATGTTTTGCTGGCTCCAAGTCCAATACTCTACCCACTACTCCATCTAACTGTGTGACTATGGGCAAGTCACATAACCTCTCAGCACCCCAAGTGACTAGAACTATAAGTTGCAGACTAATTGTTGACCTATATTTATAGAAGTTCCCTCATCAAGTATTTCCTTCACTAGAGACATCATAGAGCTAGAGCATAAAACATGAGTCAGGGCTGGAGCCATTGGGACTAGAGTTTCCAATGACTGGTCCAGGACAATCTGAGAAGATCCATCTCAACTTGAAACTTGTCAGAACTGAATTAATTGTTGGAAGGAATGGGCTAATCCAAGAGTAGCCAGTCCTCAGATGTTTCAAGGAACTTGAGATAACAAACATTATTTACTGAATTCTATCAGAAAAATTCTTTGGTATCTTTTCCTGAGGATTGGAAATCAGTAGAGAGGAAGGAGCTTCAGTGGAGCATGTCAACCCCACATCGTTCTGATTTTAAAAGTCTTTTCTTTCTAGCAGTATAAAAGTGTTTACTGTCTCAGCTCTACAAATACCATGAGAAAAGAAGTGCCCATTTCATCCTAATTTAGTCCATGCTTCTTTATGCAGAGCAATCTTCTTGCTCTTCTTGAAAAGATGCTTCTCATCTAGCATGATGCCCTTTATGAAAGAGCAGACAATTTTGTACTCCATGATGTCTCCTAGAAGCTTTAAACTTCCACAACACTTTTTGTCCTTAAACTGATGTGGGCATTGGGGAAAGGGGAAGGGCGGCTGGCTGGTCATTGCCATACACAGGGTATTTTTGTCATTCTGTCAAGCTTTTGAGATGGGAAGAAAGCAAGTCTAGATAATGTTGTTGAAGGTAGCTGTGTCATGTCACAAAGAACATTTCTTGCAAATGTGACTTCATTCTGTTAGTATTGGGGGGGCTGGGAGTGGTACCTATGTCTTCCTCTGTTATGTCCTAACTGACACTAGTTAAATATCCACTTATGTGTTGAGTATTCATATAAGCAGATTATACATGATCTCTTGCCCTCAAGGAGCTTATCATCTAGTGGAAATAGAGACCTAGCCCAAACTAATAACAACACATTTTTGTGACTCTTTCAAGTTCTCAAAATGCTTTCTTTGAAATGACCCTTTGAGGCATGTAGTACAAAAATTATTATCCCCATTTTCCTGATGAGGAAACCAAGGCTCAGAGAAATCAAGTGACTTACACAAGATTACCTAGCTAATGTGAAAGATGGCATTCAAAACAAGATTTTCTGACTTTAAGTCCACTCACTTCCATATTGCTTTTTCAGAAGTGATTTCATTGGGGTTGGGAATTCTCAGTGAGGAAAATCTCTTTACCAGTATAGATTTCTCCCTGCTTCGCAGTTTCCAGTAATATTGAGTTACTTGGGGGCACTGAAAGGTTAGGTGGTTTGTCTTATCTCACACAGACAATATTTCTCAGAGGCCAGACTTGAACTCATGTTTTCCCAACTCTAAGACCAGTTCTCTGTCCTCTACACAACAACTTCATCTATGCTGGCTATTAGTACAATACAAAGAAAAACAGAATAATTAATGGGATCATGCTGTTACTCTTAATTCCTACTGCAGGCCATAGGATTTCAAATGGCATTTATCTGGTTCTAGGTGTTAATATGAAGTTATAATAAGGTTTTTGTTAATAGTAGTAGTAGAATAGTAGAAATAGTAGAGCTTGGTGGGACAGAAGACCAAGTCTTTGTCATAGCTCTGTCCAAAGCTGGCCAACTGTCTTTGGTCAGATCCCTTATATTGTCTAGATTTTGGTTTCTTTATATGTTGATAGCATTAACATCTGACATCTTAAACAGACTAAGGACAATTCCCACCCTTTCCTCCTTAAATTTTAGGAAATACACTCTAAAACTGGAGAGGCCACTTAGAAATATGCATCTCAAAATTTCAGAGTTATCAAAACTTTTAACCTTTGACTCATTTGTTCCACTTTGGAGGTGGTGAATAATTTGCCTTTCCAGAACATATCCAAAGGGTAATTTGGGCAAAAGTAAGCGAAAAATGATCAATAAAGTCACATATAATCCATCTCCCCTGATTTCTTTCTTTAAAACCCTTAAGGAGGCTCAATTAACCATTGTGTTACTCATGTCCACAGGAATATCATAGCCCCTCAAATTCCTGGGAAAGTGTCATGTTATACACATTTGGGGAATAATAATAATAATAATTATGATGATAAAATAGCCAATGTTCATAAAATGCTCTGGGGTTTGTGAAAGACATTATAAACATTATTTAATTTCAATCTTCATAGCAACTCTCCATGGGAGCTAGATGCTAGTACTATTTTTACTTTTACAGATGAGGAAACTGAGGCAGACAGTGATTTTTTTTTAATGCCTTATCCTGGGTTAAAGAGCTAGTATGTTTCTGAGGCTGTATTTTATGTCTTCCTGATTCTAAGTCTAGAACCCTAAGTCTACCATCACTTCAGTGTCTCCATTATAGAATGGAAGGATCCTAAGGGCCAGCAAGTCTAAATTCTTCATTTTACAGGAGGAAGGCACAACAAGATTGAATAACTTGCCCATAAGCCACATAGGTAGTAAATAGTAGATAGAGATGGAATTTGAACCAAAGTCTTTTGACTCTAAAGCTAATGCTCATTCCATTGAACCACACTGACTATTTTCCCTGGCATCAGAATGTGAAGATAAGAGGGAAGCTGTCAATTATGTGTCTTGCATAAAGATTATTGATTTTCCTCAGAATCCAATGGGGCTATGGTTAATCTATGTTCTGTCTGGTAGAGTCAGATTAGAAGGCGCACCAAAAGAACCTTTCCCAAGACCCACTAGCCCTTAGTCCTGTCTAGGTTGGCACCAGAGCTTAAGAGGGCTCCTCAGGTCCATGGGCTCCTGCTCTGGAATCTGTAGCTTTTAGAGAGAGGGTCTCAGAGATGTCCTATAACCAGGATGTATCAGAAGAGGTCATCCCCATTCTGAGCCCCACGCCAACATTCTACCCTGGAAGTCATCCTCAGGAAGGGCCCAATATGTTCAATCAAATTAATACACATTAAGATATCTCTTTGAGGGCTTACATTTTAATCAGCCTGGGAGAAGGCACATGAGGAAACCTGGTCTGGAATTCTGACTCCAGTCCTTATAGCCTGGGTAACATCAGGCACATTAGTGAACTCTCTGCGTCTCCATCTCTCCCTCAGAAATGAGGGTTGGACTACACCACCCCCACATTCCTTCCCAATTCATATCAGGTACAAGCATTATAAGCTTTCTGAACTTCAGTTCCTTCAACTGCAAAAGGGTAGTGAAAATACTCTACCTATTTCCCAGTGTGAAGAAATGATTTTATAAATTGTGAAGACCAGTAGGTGGTTTAGTGGATAGAATGCTGGGTCTAGAATATGGAAGACCAGAGTTCAAATCTGATTTCAGATTCTACTAGCTGTGTGACCCTGGCTAGTTACCTACCCCATTTTTTCTTTTTTTTTTAAATATATTTTATTTGATCATTTCCAAGCATTATTCGTTAAAGACATAGATCATTTCTTTTCCTCCCCCTCACCCCCCTTAGCCAACGCGTAAGTCCACTGGGCATTAGATGTTTTCTTGATTTGAACCCATTGCTTTGTTGATAGTATTTGCATTAGAGTGTTCATTTAGAGTCTCTCCTCTGTCATGTCCCCTCAACCTCTACCTACCCCATTTTTTGATAGGAAATACCACTGCACAGACTATCACCTATTCTGCAAAATATGGCTAGAAGTAAATCATTGCTCGAGTGCTAGAAGAAATGTTAGAGACCATCTAGTTCATCCTTTTTCTTTTACAGAAGAGGAAACTAAGCTTCAAAGAGTTTCAGTGACTTACCCACAGTCACACAGTGTCAGAAACTGGATTTGAAGCCAGATCTTTGGATTCTTAAGTTCAAGGCACAATGTGATGACCAAAGACCAGGGCAGAATCCTTGGATTTCTACAGATCCTGACATTTCCTCTATATCCTTTTCTAACCCCAATCATCCTTCCAGTTCCATCTCAATTATACCCTTTCTTGCTTTCTGCCATGGTTGTTCCTATCTGCCCTCCATCCTTTCCTTTCCCCCAGAATTTAGTACTTATGAATGTGGTTGGTATTTATATATCTATGTTAATGTTGTTTCTTCCCAGTAAAATGTAAGATCTTGGAAGGCTTGGATGGTTTCCCTCATTGTTTTGAAATCCCTTGTGCCTGACACGTAGTAAGCCCTTAAATAAATACTCATTAAATGGAATTGATTTGGTTTCCCCTTCCTATTTAGCTTGAAACTGGACCACTGTGCCAGGATAGGAGACTAGAACCTGGTCATGAGTCCAGACTGACTAATGCACACCCTCTCTGGATATTCTTCCCACCCAGGATTGTGGGCACACATGTGGGACCCTTTTTAAGGTTCAAGTGGCAAGTGGTCATCTTGCTCCCTCCATCTTTGCTGAAGGAAAGTGGGAGAATGGATTTATAGCTCCTAGGGCCTTTGGAGTCGGTTTATTAGAGTGAGTTCATGTGGAGGGTTAGCCAAATAGCCCGGTGAGCTAATAAATAATAACATTGCAAGCCCATCTCGGCTTTTATCCAGGGAGCTCCAAAGTGCTTTAGAAAGCCTGACAGCATCGCCCCAAGGTAACTAATATTATGGCTATTTTAACAGGATGATTTTATCTCTGTTACAAGTTAATATGAAGGCATACCAAGAACACTCTGGTCAAGGTTAAAAATACTACATTGGCTATCGAGACACAGAGCAAGTGTCCAAACCCACCCACCCCCTCCAGTGCCAGTCTCCACATTAGGGAATGTTTTTCCATGTGGCACGGCATTTCTCCTCATCATCTCTGGTGTATTTTTCCCTGAAAGATGCCTAACTGGGGTCTACCAAGAGCCTCTTTTCTCTCTATTTTGATAATGACCGTTGGCATTTAGACAGTGCTGGAGTGGGGGTGAAACATTTTACACAGAGCCCATTCTCTTCTTTTGTTATTGTATAATCATCCTTTTGGGGGGCAGGACCAGAAGGCTCTGAGGGATCTGATCTGGATGTTCTGCTCTCCTGGTTTCCCCTGGTGGACCTGAGTAGACTTTCTTTTTGTTTTTATCCTTCACCTTTTGTCTTAGAATCAATACTGTGTATTGATTACAAGGTAGAAGAATGCTAAGGTCAGGAAATGGGGATTAAGTGACTTGCTGGGGGTCACCTAGCTCAGAGGTATCTAAGGCCATCGAGTAGACCTTCTAGTCTGAGAATCAGGTCTTGTCCAGCACATGGGGGATGGATCTGACCATGAAAGTTTCCATCTCCAACGTGGGGGATTCCATCAGAGTCATCAGCTGTGTTTCCAAAGCCCCATTCAGTCTGTCAATACTCATGGCACCATTGGCAGCCACCCACCTGCCATTTTTGTAGGGCTAATGAAAGAGCCTTACATAAAGACAATCTTGTCCTAATCCTGAAAATAATAAAAGGTAAGACTGGATTTTCTCTCATCTAGCTTCAGATGTTTACTATCTGTGTGGTCCTGGTTAAGTCACTTGAGCTCTGTCTGCCTCAGTTTTCTCATCTATAACATTGTGTTAATTAAACACCTACCCTCTTTACTGTGGTAAGCTAGAGTAATGCTTGGGGAGCCCTTGACAATCCTTAAAAGATCCAGAAGCCAGTAGTGTTGTCTCTACAAGCCTTCTATTTCTCTGAGGTGGAAAGGACCCCAGAGATCAGTTAGTTCTACCCATACCTTAGAAAGGATTCTCTTTATACCACACATCATCCAGCCTTTGCCTAAAGACCTCCAGGGTAGGGACACCCCTTATCCTGTGAAAGTAGCCCCTTCTTTTGGATTGTTCTTCTTTTGTGTCTGACTCTGTGGCCTCATTTGGGGGTTTTGTGGCAAAAATACTGGACTGGTTTTCCATTTTTTTCTCCAACTCATTTGACAGAGGAAGAAACTGAAGCAAACAGAGTAAAGTGATTTGCTGAGGGTCACACAACTAGTGAGAGTCTGAAGCCAGTGTGGAATGAACTAAAGAAGAGGGGGTCTTCCTGACCCCAACCCCTGTGCTACCTAGGTGCCCACCTAGATCCTTCTATTTGGAATAATTCTAATCTTTAGGGAATGTCCCTTAAACCAAACATAGATTCTTACCTTTTCAATGCTAACCATTATGCTCAGTTCTGTCCTCTGGGGACAAACAGGGCAAGGCCCTCTTGTATCCTTTAGCTCTGATCATTTCCCATTTTTTTGTACCTAGCTTATTTGTAGACAGAGTTTTGCATGCTTTCATACAATAAGGCTTTGAGCTCCTTAAGGACAGATGATGAGTTTTTCTCCTTTTTTGTGTCTTTAGAGCTTAGCAATTGTGCCTGGTACTTAGCAGGTTCTTAATGGATTCTTGACTTATTGAAATGCTTGAAGACAACTCTTCTGCCCATCTAAGTCGTTTCTTTTATCTGGATAAAGCAAAGAAAAAGAAAGTCAAGGGAAGAAAGAATTGTGAATCGTGATTTGACCAGTACAGGGAGCTCTTAGATAATGACAAGCTTTTGACCATCCTTCAGCTCATGAAAGAGAAGGGACATATGTCTATGAGACGTATCTCAAGTCACCTAACTTCTCCTGGGCCTGTTTCCCCATTTATACAATGAGGGGGTTGTACTAGAGGATCTCTGAGCTGTCTTCCTGCTCTAGATGGATGATCTTATAATTCCACAAAGTAGCCCCAATGTCCAGGTCTCACATTTGAGTCTTTAGCCCCATTCTCAGCTTGGATATTTAGCAGAGCATAGAAAGAGCTATTTAATCATGTCTACCTTTCAAAAAGCTAATACATAGAAGAGAAAAGGATAGAAAAAAGCCAATGTGGGAATGGTAGCCAGTAGAGACAGGATGCTCTGACTCACAGGTGCCTATTTGCTCCTTTAACTGCAAGGAATATCTGGTTGAGTTGTAAATAGCCCAAAGCCACCAATTTTAAAAGGAGGCCCCATAAAACCTAATAGGAAGTGCTCTCCAGTAATCTTTAAAATGAGGTCCATCCCATTAAACAAGCAAGACATAGCCAAAAATGAGTCTTCTTCTTTCAGAGGTTCTAAGGTAACTAGATGGACTGTGAAATTGTAATCAGACACCCATGGGTCACCAGCTGAACATTTCCTCACTCAGGCAAGTTCCTCTGATGCTTAACAGTAGGAAATCCCCAGTATTAAGGGAAAGAATATGAAAGGTCAGACTGGCTGGCCTTTCCGAATCAAGGCTTTTGGAGAAGTATGTGAAAAGTCAATGATCTAAGTAAGTAATGATGGAGTAGGGGGAAGCAACCTGGAGCCATTGCCAGGGGATGGTAAGAGCTTCCCTTTTCAGAGCATTTTAAGGTTTTCAAAGCATCTTATCTCTATTATATTATTTGATCCCATGAAATAACTATAGGTATTATTTTTCTCTCATTTTACAGATGGGAAAACTGAGGCTTAGAGTGGTTAAGTCTCCCAAAGTGGTTATAAGAATAGGGCTTTGATTCCAAGATAGGTACTAGGAAGCTAATACTGAACAGTGTCCAAAGGCAATGGAAGGAGGATTGGATCACAGGATTTTAAGCTTAGAGCTGCAAAGGGACATAGATGTCATCTAGTCAAACCCATTCCTATCTTAAATACGAGGAAACAAAAGTTAAGATGGTACAAGCCAGATTCCAGAACAAACCACTTAGTTACAAATCCAGCAATTTTTTCACTGTGTTGTGTAGATATGATAGTATAATATACAGTTACTTTTGGCAGGCCTCAGCTTATAAATTTATATTTTATTTGTTAGTGAATGAGGACTCGAGGAAAGGAAAAATAATTTCTTCCTCTCTCTCTTCCTCCCTTCCTCCCTCCTTCCTTCTTTCTCTCTCCCTGCCTTATTCACTTCCTTCCTTGCTTCCTTCCTTGCTTCCTTCCTTGCTTCCTTGCTTCCTTCCTTCTTTCCTTCCTTCCTTCCTTCCTTCTTTCCTTCCTTCCTTCCTTCCTTCCTTCCTTCCTTCCTTCCTTCCTTCCTTCCTTCCTTCCTTCCTTCCTAGAGCTGTAATGGACTAATTCAATTTTAATATTAATATGAGGAACTGTATATTTATCATTTGTGCAGGTATATGTTATGCATGCACATGCCAAAGTTAACCAAACTTGGCAATTCTGTCCCTAAGAATAGGGTCTCCTTATAAAGAAATGATTTGGAGTTGATGTGATTGTGTGGGTCAGAACCTTGTGAAGCCACCAATGCTTGTGGGATAAAAGGGGATTAAAAATAGTGTTGGAATGGTGTGATTCTTCCACAAATTTGCTTCTTCAAAATTAATCCTTTGCTGCAAAAGCTTCTGGATAATCCCTTAAATAAAGTTTATCTTCTATTGATGTATTTGTCCTATAGACAGGTTGAATAAGGAATATAATTCCATTCAGAACTAGAAGGGACAGTGCTATAACAGAAGAAAGCAAATAGACAAAAACTCATCATCTCTTCATGACTCTTAGTCTAAACCCAGATTGGGATGTCTATTAAGACAGGAGGTTTAGGTTATAGATATAGTAAATAAAGCATCAAATATTTAAGGTCTGCTTGAGCTGGAGGTACAAATACAAAAAGAGAGACAGTTTTTTTCCCTCAAAGAACTTACTCATATTCAATGTTTGATCCTCTTAATGGATGTTTAAAAAAATAGAAAGTGCTGAGCCTGGAGTTTGGAAGACCTGAATTCAAGACTGGCCTCAGATATTTACTAGCTGTGACTGAGTAAGTCACTGAACCCCTGTTTGCCTCAATTTCCTCATCAATAAAATGAATGGGAGAAACAAATGGCAAATCATTCCAGTATCTTTGCCAATAACAAATGTGGAGCCACAAAGTGTTGGAAACGATTGAACAACAAATAATATGTATATACATTATATATACTATTTCACATATTATATATATAACTAGTAATAAACTTATAGAATTATAAATCTGAATTTAGTTATCAGTTTAGTACATAGTAGTCATATTTTATAGAAGAAATTGAAGTGTGGAGAAGTTTCAGGAATATTTGTGTCTAAAATTTGAGAGCCTCAAAATGTTAGGGAAATTTCTAGGGTGGAATTTAATAGGTTAGGAATGTATATTCTCAAGCTTGACTTCTACACATCAACTTCTCAAGTCAAGATTGCTAGATGTAGTTAGACTTCAGTTAGTCTGGGGAAAAAAACCAAACAAACTCAGGGATTTTAGTGGATCTGAAACTCTCCAGAAGTCAATAGAGTTGGAGTTGCCAAGAAAGCAGAGTGTTCAGAATGAGGTGGGGCTTGGGAGGGTTGTGGTAATGCCAGTGTACTGTGCCCTGGTCAGACCCCATCTTCAGTACCATGTTCCATTCAGCTGCCATATTGTAGCAAGGACTTTGATGAATAGAAGAGTGTATCCAATGAAAGGCAATAATAAAACCTCATTACTCTCCTCTGCCCTATCATGATTGGTTGAAGGAATTTTGAATGCTTAGACTAGAGAATGGGGAAAGCATTATTGTTGTCTTCAAATGTTTGAAGAGCTGTCATGACTCCAATTTACATTCTTTGTTCCTAGAGGCAGAATTAGGAGAGGCAAGTAAGTGGCAATCGCAAAGGCAAAGTTTGGTCATACATTAGCAAAATATTCCTACCAGGGCATCCTCAGGAGGGAGTGGGGTCCCTCTTACTGGGGAAGTCTTGAAGCAAAGACTAAATGAACGTTTGTCAGAAGAAGGGGTTCTTGTTCATATATGATTTGGACTAGATGGCTTTTGAGGTCGTTTAGCTCCTGAAATTAGCCTCTTCAGCCACTTCCCATGTCCTGGACCCTAGGATCAGAGCTGGGCCAGAATGCATCTCAGGGACCATCTTATCCATCCCCCTTCATGTTCAATTCTTCTTCTCTATAGTTAAGGATGATTTCCTCTGCACCCCACCCTGGATTCTTTTCTAGTATGCCATGTGATGGGGCCATTTCTTTAGGCATGGGAGGATCACAGGGGATCAACAAGGATCAGCAATACCTCTCATCATTCTCTTCATTCCCCTATTTTGAGCTGCAAAGAAGGAAAATATTTAGTATTTAAAGCTAAGCACATTTTCATTGTTGAAATCATGGTGCTTGTTTAGGGGCACCCCTTATGTAGATACAGTAAAGAAACATAATTGTGAAGACTGCTGCGTGTGCTATTTGTGAAAAGGAGTTAGTGGCAATGGTTTTCTTTTCAGCTCAATGCTCACAGCTGAGCCTACAGACAAGCCAAACAGATTATTTGTATAAGGTACAATGGATTTTTAATTGGCTATAAAGTTTCAAACTGCTTTCTGACCCTTACCTGATGGCTGTTGTTGATCTAATATCCAAAGAAATGTGGCATTAAGTAAGCCCCTTTCAGCTCTGTGCACATCGTTAACCAGAAATGAAATAACTTTGGGTGTCTTAGGGTGTCCCTTTTCCTTGCTCCTGATGTAAGCTTCGGGTCACTCAAGAAGGGAAAGGAAGCAGATTCAATTTTACACAGAACATCGTGTTCAGTACAACCACTGGAGGGATAGTCTTCATGTCCATTGCGCCATGATTTGTGATGAACCATCACCATCCTCCCCAAAATATCTCCTCTCTCAGGGCACTCTCCTCCCCTCCTCTGAGGCCTCAGTTTCTATATTAATTGGACCAATATTTTAGGTGCCTACCCTGTGAGTGGTCAAGAGGCAGAATGGGATAGTAGATGGGGAGCTGGCCACAGAGTCAGGAAACCCTGGGTTCAAGTCCTGCCTCTAACACATACGGACTTGTGTGACCCATAAT
Source organism: Monodelphis domestica (assembly GCF_027887165.1). Taxonomy (NCBI): domain Eukaryota; kingdom Metazoa; phylum Chordata; class Mammalia; order Didelphimorphia; family Didelphidae; genus Monodelphis; species Monodelphis domestica. Next base: position 20,321,653 of record NC_077234.1, read on the forward strand.
AGGACCCCACTCAATTTTCTAAAGCATGGTCACTCTGTAGGTGAGTGGAACGGTAGAGGGAATAGGTTGAATCCAACTTTCAGGCTGTTTCTTGCCTCTCAGGGCTAAGGGAAGATTTCTCTCTCTTCCCCTCCTATAAATGTCTCTTTGAGGTGTAGTGCCCTGCATGGGGAGTTACTTGTCCTTTAGGAAACAACACTGCAAGAAGGAAGCATTCCTATAGAATCAAGCCAGTAAAACATTTCAAAGGCTGTGACCACCATGGGTCAAGAAGAGAGCCATTGAGTATAGAGAAGAACAGGCTCAGGGAACTCAGAACACTATTCCCAGCAAATCTATTGATCCTGGGGGGAGAAGTTTGAGTATATCACAAGGACTCAGGGACTCTGCATGGCTGGGAGTGTGTAACCTGGCTCCCTCTGTGTCTGCCTCTCCACTTTATACATGTGCTCGTTCTTCTCACTGATATTAAAAGCAGCCATGGGAGAGAGTTCCATAGGTTTAACTGGGAAATATTTTCTTATTATTCTTCCTTTTTTGTCTTTTCAGTAAATGCTCTGCTTTGAGCTAATTGTTTCTGCTTGCTGGTTAACGATGAGTACCTTGATGGGGGCTCCTGAGCTATCTCCAATATGTGATAGCCATTTCCCAAAGGATCTCAATCTGTAAATGTAAACTGGGGAAGAGGAGGATTTGACTCAGAGGAGCCACAAGAGTTGCTTTTACAACCCAATTATCAAAGGATGTTCCATCTTGTAGAATTGCTAGGTTCCTTAAATGATTCCACCTCCTTTTCTAATTCTTCTACTAACTAGTATTCTTTTTCTCTTAAAATTACTTTATTACATGATATATGCTTTGTTTTTACTTATTTGTCTACACATATATTGTATCCCCCAATAGAATGTAAGAGCCTTGAGGACATGAGTTATTTTTTTTTTCTGTCACATGTTCCAAATGCCTAGCATAGCCTTTTAATGAATGCCTGTTGAACTGAATTGAACTGGAATATCTCTTTGGTAGTCTTGTTCATTGATACACCTTCTTTATTTCTTTTGAAACCCCTGAGCTTTAATCATTTCTTTATTGTAACTTTAGCAGACTTAACTTTTCAAATCTTTTGAACTTGTATTCTTCCCCCATAGAGAGGATCTATACTACTCTTCAGAAACAGTCCACCAGTTGACCAACATTGAATAAGTATTTATATGCACTAAACTAGATGCTGAGGATGCAAAGACAAAATAGTCCCTGCCCTCAAGGAGCTCACATTCTAGTGGGGGAGTCACACACCAATAACTAGGGATACAGAGACTAGATGGAAGGTAATATGAAAGGAGAAGACACTTTGGGGAGCAGGGAGAGACAGGAAAGGTTTCCTGCAAAGGTGAGATTTGGTCTGAGACCAAACAGAATGGCATATTCTTATAAAAACAAAAATCATAGGACCCAATGATCAGATGTGAGAAATGGAAAAGACCTTAGAGTTCATTTCATCTTCTAGAAGACCCTTCTTTTTATTAGAGGATACAGAAGTTGAACAGAGATTAAGTGGCTTGCCGAAGGTCACATTGGTGGCAGAGCTTAGATTTGAGTTGAGATACTTCAATTCACCAATCACAACTCTTTCCATTATTCTACATTGGAACTAAACCTCTTATTCTGCATATTCTGGAAGAATCAACTTGTAGTGAGGCTTTATCCTTAGCCTTAATTAATCATCTTTCAAATATGTGCCATTGGGCATAGCCAGGAATGTGAGGATGACTCAGTATCTCTTATCACCCCGTCTGTCTTACTGATGGAGGACCAATTATCTTTGTGCACAAATTTACTGCTGTCATGCTTTATTGTCAGCTTTGTTATTTTGAGTTAGTACTGGACATTTTTTCCCTGGCTAATGTAAAGCCAGAGCCAAGTCTTTCTGAATAGGGCACTGACTCGGTTCCTTTCGGGAATTATCTTGCATCAATTTCTGTTAAGCTAGACCCAGCTTTCATTTACCTACTGCTTCAGCTTGCCCATCTTCATCAGGCTTTCTTAGGGTCCAGTTTCCCTGAGCCAGCTTTCAAGGAGAGCAGATTCAATGTGTGTGCTTCTTGACCTGTTTTCACAGGACCATAGGAATCTAGATTTAGAGCTGATCAGTTCTTAGAGGTCAGTGGGCCCAACTCATTATACACATGGAGAAACTGAGGCAAATTACTTGTACAAGTCACCTGAACAAGAAAAAAATAGAGGTGGTGTCTGATCCCAGGTCCCCAGACTCCAAATCCAGTGTTCTTTTCCTTCTAGGACAACTGTTTCTCAAGACCTAAGGGCTCTTATCTTTTTAAATTAACTTTTTATTTTTTCTAGATTACATGTTGATGCAATTTTAAATAATCACATTCTGATATTTTGCTGTTCATGTTCTTTTCCTTCCTCTCTTCCATCCTTCCCCCCTTCCCCAGAAGGCAGATAATATAATATAGGTTGTATATGTATTATACAATATACATGCTCTTCATATTGTGAAAGAAGATATATATATATATATTGCTTACATTAGAGAAAAATTCATAGAGGAAATGAAGTGAAGAATGGTATGCTTCTAACAGATATCTTGTGTGGCCAAATGCAAAAGCCATGTACTTACATCTCTGGATGCTGAGGCATCAATGTACCAATTTCCTTGTTTCTCCTAGTTTCTATTTTGAGGGATATTGCCCTTTATCTTTTAATTAAACATGCTTTAATATAACCATATTAAAACAAAACAGAGCTGCCGCTGGTTCAGTGATTTTCAATATATGATAGAAGTACATTATTATTCCATATATTTATAAGAAAACTCCCCCCAAACAACTTAAATGTCCAACAACAAAGAAGTAGCTAAATAATACACAGAATATTAATTAATGAGAAGCAACATAGCATAATGGATAGAGAGCATATCTTTGAGTCAGGAAGACCTGAATTCAAGCTCTACCAGTGACAAATAGCAGCTGTATGTTCCTGGAGAAGTCGCTTAATTTCTCAGTTTCCCAGTAACTGAATTCTATGAGTTGGAGATATGCATTGGTAGAAGGAGTCTTACTTGGGGGTTCCTTTTGGCATTGGACCAAAAAGCCAAACGAACCAAAATGGAAGAGCAAAATACAACTAAGAAGGACAATTATGAAGACTATAAGGCAATCTAGAAATATGTTTCTGAATTGCAAGGTGAAAAATAAAAAGCAGAATGAAAGAATAAAATACATATTAATTCCAACCAAATGCAGAGAAGTAAATAATGAGAACGGAGGGATCATTTTCTCAGTGTTGTCCAATGCCTTTGGCTTTTCCAACACTGGTGGATCTCTCTCCTGTAAGACATGTGCCATCCTTATCCATCAATACCAGAACCACAATAAACTTTCACTAGATTTGTTGCAAAATATATTTTCCCCCAAGAGCTCAAAGCTGCTTGAGCCCCATTTGTTTCTATATCTGCCTACAATCTGATATATCCCATATTCTTTTAGTCACACATATTTACATATGCAGTTTACATTTATATGTCCTGTTTTGCAAGTCCTTTTCTGCCTTTGTGTCAATGATGTAATTTCATTGCACAGTTCATATCCTATGATTGCTGTATCGCTTCAGAGCCTTCCCTCAATACCCAATTGACTGTAGCATTTGGCTATGCTGGGTGATAAAAACCTACAGACCAAGAAGGTTTTATTGTTTTATTTTCATTCATCTTATTTTTTCAATTGATAAAATATGAAAGCTGAGAGCTTGGGTATTTTGAAATGAAGAGTTATAGGGGAAACCTAGGGTGCCACGAAGCCATCAAAAAGGTGATGACTGAATAAGCAGTATACTTTTTTGAAAAAAAGGAGGCAAGTGGGGCTCTGGGAGTCACTTTTTGTTAGAATGGGTTTCACGGTGGTCACAGAGCTGATGTCAGGAGGGTAAAACTGCCAAGAGGAGTGATAGACAGGGTTATAAAAGCTTTAAACAATTTTTCTGATCAGGCCACAAGAACAGATGGGAGGGGAGGAAAGCTGAGTAGTGGGATATATATAGTACAACTCAGTAGTAGTTAGGAAATAGCTTCTTTCTTTGTAAGATGGGGTTATTTATGGCAGTTTAGAGCCTGAACTCTCTGAGATTTCAACTCATCTAAACTTTTACTATAAAGATAAGGAAACACTGTCAAAGAGGCAAGCTGATTTGACTGAAAACTCATCCTGCCATTGCAACAAACCTTTGGAATTTCAAAATTCAGATTTCAAACCTTGGAAAGCTTGTATCCCAAATCCATTGGTTTCTATAGCTAGGTAGATTATTTTGTATCTTAGTTACCTTCCCATGAGCTCTTTAGAGAATTGTGTCCCTTTTATCCCATTCACTCAGTCACCATCCTCATTCAGACCCTCATCATCTTTCACCTGGGGAAATCTTTAATTAATTAATTAATTTAGAATATTTTCCCATGGTTACAAAATTCACGTCTTTCCCTCTCCTTCCCATCCCCCTCCCATAGCCAATGAGCAATTCCACTGGGTTTTTACATGTGTCATTGACCAAGACCTATTTCCATATTATTAATATTTTTACTAGGGTGATCCGTTAGAGTCTACATCCCCAATCATATCCCCATCAACACATGTGGTCAAGCAGTTGTTTTTCTTCTGCATTTCAACTCCCACAATTCTTTCTCCTCAGTCCCTCAGAACTGTCCTGGATCATTGCATTGCTGCTAGCAGAGAAGCCCATTATATTCTATTTTGCCACACAATATCCGTCTCTGTGTACAATGTTCTCCTGGTTCTGCTCCTCTCACTCTGCATCACTTCCTGGAGGTCTTTCTGGTTCATATGGAATCCCTCCAGTTCATTATTCCTTTGAGCACAATAGGATTCCATCACCAATAGATACCACAATTTGTTCAGCCATTCCCCAATTGGGGGGCAGCCCCTCATTTTCCAATTTTTTGTCACTACAAAGAGTGCATCTATGAATATTTTTGTATAAGGCTTTTTTCCTTATTTTTGGGTATAATATATATATTTGGGGTATAAACCCAGCAAGTGCTATGACTGGATCAAAGGGCATTGCCTGGACTTTTAATCCACCTCATGGTTACCAACTCTCCCTTCTTCCACATAGCTGCTGAAATAATCTTCCTAAAGCACAAATCTGGCTTGTTCAAGAACTTTGAAATGGATTCCCACTGCTGCTAAGAAGACATGGAGCTCCTCACCTTGGAATGTAAAGCCCTTCATAAGCCCCCATTTCCCGGCTTATTAATCCACTTAATTCACTATGTTTTTAAGTCAACCTGGCCTACTTGCTGTTCCCCAAACTCATCCCTGCTTTCTACTTCTCTAGCCTTGGACACGCTGTCCTCTGTTTCTGTAATTCATCCCATCCTCATTTCTGCCTTTTGGAATCATTAGCTTCCTTCAAGGCTCATTTCATAGGCAAGCACCTACTGGAAAACTTTCCTGACCTCTTTAGGTATTCCTGTCACCTCTTTTCTCCTCAAATTATTATGAATATGTTTATCTGTTTCTATGATGTATCACCCCAACTAGACTAAAAAGTCCTTGAGAGCAGGGACTTTTGTTTTTGTCTTTGTATCTCCAGGCCATAGTACAGCATCTAGCATGTAATCTCTACTCAGGAAATGTTTTTTGATTGTTTTTTTTTTTAACCTTAACACCTAGAACAGCAGCCTGGTATACAGAAGGCATTTTTTGCTTGTTGAATGATTTATTTATTCTTTTTTATTCCTTACTTTGTGCTTAGTAGGCACTCAATAAATGCTTTTTCATTCCCATTGGATTACTCCTTTGGGAATCTTACCCATTTGTTCCTCATGCTACCATGACTGAACAAACAGGAAAGTAAATGCCAACCCTTCATCCCACTTTATTTGTATACACACATTTTAAAAAACAAATGATCTTGTTTGCTGGCAATTAGGGCTGCTGTATTGAGTCAGTCATTTTCAAATTTACCCTTTAGCAGAGCTGTGACAAGATAATGAATGTACAGTTTATGGGCGTAGGAGTGGAGCCCTGGAGAAGTGAGAAAAAATGAACTCATTGAGTCTTCATGGACCATCAAGTCCGGAGACCTTTTCATTTGAAAGAGTCTTTTGCTAAAGTATTCCTTGGATTGCAGCTTCTGCTACATGGGGGAAGGGAACTTTCTCTCTTGCTAGATGAGGTGCATTGGCCAGAATGACTGTGCTTATGAAAACAAATCTTATCTAATCAGCCAGTCATTATTGAGTACCTCCAAGCAGCATTTCCGTGTTGGAGTCATACAAAGAAGTGAAAGGATTTAGATGTATAGAATGCCAGAGCCAGGAGGGGTCTTCGAAGTTGTCTAGTCCAACTTCCTTATTTTAAAGATGAAAGAATACTTGAGGTGAGATGAGGCATCTAGCTTGAGGTCATCATTTGTCCTGCAAGAACCTTTTAACCTACTGGAGAGAAAATAGCTCAGTATGTGAAGAGTTAAATGAGAGGGCAGTATTTAAAACTCAATAATAGAAAAATGCAAGGGAAGCTATGAATCTCTAAATGAGCAGCATAAGTAATGAGTGCTCTGAGATCAGAGGACAGACAGATCACAGCCTGCCTATATGGTCTAGGAATGCTTTATGGGAAAGGAACAACCCAAGAAGATATCTTTCCACTCATTCATTAATTCAGTAAGCACTTATTGCCTACAGTATATAATTAATTGTTGGCAATCCATTGCCTCCTACTTATTCATACTGTAGTGCCTCCATAGCTCTTTGGGTCTCCTCTGACCTTGATTCTTAGCAGGCTAAGATTCAAAAACATCAAGGGTGACTGGAGAAAATGAATGCTTGAAACCTGGTTTTTCTGTGTCAGGGAGCAGCTTGGGATCAGTGATAACTGAACATTTCCCCAAATGGATTTAAGGCTGCTCTCTTTTTCCTGTTTGATTTTGGGTCCATCTCATAGCTCATATGTATTGTCTGAGATATTTGATAGAGGGCCTAACTTCATGGGGGAAGTTAGTTGGCTCAGGGGATAGAATGCTGGTCTTGGAGTCAAGAATACTTCTCTTCCTGAGTTCAAATCTAGCCTTAGATGCTTATCAGTTATATGATGTTGGTTAAGTCACTCAGCCCTGTTGGCCTCAGTTTCCTCATCTGTAAAATGATCTGGAGAAGAAAATAGCAAACTACTTTAGCATCTTTGCCAAGAAAACCTCCAAAAGGGTCACATAGTGTCAGACATGACTGAAAAATGACTAAACAACAAAATCAAGCTCAGGAAGGTAGGCTAGTTGAGTAATAGGAGTAAGGAATGTCAGATGGATAGTTTGGGAGATAGGTTGCTACCCAGGGAAGTTGAGGAGGATTCTCTATGGGTTGCTTATGAAAGAACACAAATAAGAATCTCATAGGATGAGGCTGTATTGATAGCTTGTGATTTGCACAGAGGAAGGTGGCATTTCTATTGATCAGAAAATGGATACTTTGAAATCCTGACTATGGAATGACAGGCAGTGGTAGGTACTGGGAGAAATATAACTAGGGGACATGACCCTCCCCTTGAGAATCCTATGAGAGTAACTGATACTTTTATAGCATATTTTCAGATTTTTAAATTATTTATGTGCATTGCCTCATAGGCACCTCACAATAGCCTTGTCAGCTAGGTACAACCAATGCTATCAGCCTTTCCATTTTATAGATGAGAAGTTGAGATTCAGAAGAGGCAAGTGACTCACTCATGGTCACAAAGCCATGTAATCTTTGAGGCAGTATTTGAACTTAGGTCTTTCTGTCTCTAAATCCAGCACACTCTCCACCAAACCATAGTGTCATGATCACTGGAGCACATGAATCCCACTTCTACTCAGAGGGCTGGCATCAAATCCAGAATGATCTGGGTTCAAGTCCCAACTGGGAACATATACTGGCAGTGTGATAGTGGGCATGTCACTTAAATTAGTGCTGCAGGTAACAATCTAAGGATATAAATTGTAGAGAAAGTTCCAACCATTACTAGCAGAGGGAATTTCTTTACCTGGAAAATTCCCTAAATCAATTAAACCACAAGTCTAGCCTATCTTTTTAATAAGAAAAGAAGGACAATATTGATGGGAAGTCAGCAGAGTGAGACTAAGGGTAGACTTGCACCAACGACACTAAGTGACTTCCTTAGAATTTTTTTTTTTTAATTTTGAGACCATCTTCAGAAGATTTGCTTCTGAGTGACACAAGCATTTGTTAGTTTTGCCAACAGCCAACCGGGCCATAGATATTTATTAAGCACCTACTGTGTCCTGGATACCATGCTAACTGCTTGTCAGGACATCCAGGTCCTGTGATTACTATGGTAGCCTATCTTCTTCGAGAGCTGCCTGAGCTTTGGAGAGGTCAAGTGATTTATGCTTCCTGGCACACCATTGCTGGGCTTAGTTTCCTTATGGAAAATAAGGGCATTGTAACGAAGTGGAAGGAGCACTGATTCTTATTAGAGGACCTAGGTTTGGATTCTTCCTCTGACCGAAGCCTTAGGCAAGGCATTTCAGCACCATGGACCTCAGTTGCCTTTCATTTCAAATACTGGTGTTGCTATACCAGAATCAATCCACATTTTATTCAGTGCTAGTAAATGTTCTCCAAAGTACAGAGGCAGGACTTGAATTCCATTATCCTTGACTCTTAAGTCGAGCATTCTATACCCCACTGCCTCTCCACCACAGTTATATGCTCAATATTGATACATCAGAGGAAAAAAAGAGGGTATATAACCCTTCCCTTAAAGTGTTATACATTAATAAATTTCTGTTGTTTTTATGGATGTGGGCTGGCACTTGACAATTCAATTTAGTCTAAGCAGCATTTATTAAATGCCTACAATATGTAGGAGTTATCCTAAAAGTCTGTGGGGATAAGAAGAGAAAATGAAAACAATTTTTGCCCTCAATAAGCCTATGTTCTATTGGAGATAGGCAGATGCAAATTATAAAGAGTTAAGTGCAAAGTAATTTGAGCTTTGATTAAAACTAGAGAGGATAAGAGATACAGGATTAGAGAAGAGATTACAGGCTTGTGGAGCAGTTTATGCAAAGACAATAAAGAGGGAGGTAGGGGGAAGGGAATTCAAGTTATTAAGCTCCTGCTTTGTGCCAGGCACTGTATTAAGCACTTTAGAGGACCTAAGTTCAAGTCCCACCTCTAATACTACCTATGTGACCTTAAGCAAGTCACCTTAACTCCCTGGACCTCTTTCCCCTTCCGTAAAATGTGTTTTGAACTAGTTTAATCAATCAACAAGTATTTACTAAGTGTCTAAATTCTGGTATTACAAAGTCAAAAGTAAAAGTTCTTACTCTTGAGAATTTTACAATCTACTGATGCCAGACTATATGTATATGTATATTTAAGTGGACACAAAGAGATACCAGACTATTTGGGGAAAGGACTATATGATCTCTATGGCCCTTTGCCAGCTCTAGAAATTTGCTCCTCTGCTCAGATGATGCCAAACATCTTTTCTTGCCCCAAATCCTATGTTTCTATTTATTCAAAGGGAAGAAAGACTGTGAGCCAAAGTAAGGCTAACACTTGGGGAAAAGTGATTAGAAACAACTCCAGGTGAGATAATGACTCAAGAGGGAACTGAGGTGAAAAGCACATTCTTAGAGTTAGGGTTGTCTTTTTCAGAGTTAGAGCAGAAATAAAATGAGCTCAAAAAGAAGGAGAAGAGGGACATTGTTATTTTTATTTCTAGAGTTGCTAAGTGTGTACCAATTCATCAGATTCAATTTTTTCTTCCCTCTAATGCATCCTACATATTGGGTCATGTAATCCTCAGGATCTGTTTTCTACTAAGACATAAAACAAACTCTTTTGGCAATTGAGTCCCCTCCCCAAATCTGATGTCTGATTCTAACCTCTTTAGCTAATCTTATGACACTATTCCCTCTTGCTTTGCTAGCCTGGAGAAATAGAATGGGTTGGTAATTGATTGATGTAGTCATATATTTGAAGGGGATGTAGAAGGTGAATTCAACTAGTTCTGTTGGACCCTAGAGAAGGGAAGAAAGAGGACTGAGTAGAAAGTGAATAGATGCAATATTAAGCTTCTTAGAAGGACAAATGTTCTTGTATGATTGTGTTTGTGTGTGTTAATTACACAAAACAAAATGCATTGTGGGATAGTAGCAATGCCCCCATTGATGGAGGTGTTTAAGGAAAAGCTAGTTAGGCATGTTGTGCAGAAGGTCTTTTTTAGGTCTAAGATAGACTAGACTACCTCTGAGGTGCCTTGTAACTTGAAGATCTGTGATCAATTATTTTTTTTACTTAGATTATGCTTCAGTCACACTGAACTCTGCCAGTTTGATCAGACCTGTTTTCCTGACATTAAACTTTTGTGCTATCCAAAGATACCTCAAAGTCCCTCTGTTAACCCCTTTACCCCCTTTCTACCTTCATCTCTTTTCTCTACCTGTTGCCACACTACTGCTTACTCAAGCTCTCTCTCTCCCTCTCTCTTTCTCTTCCTCTTTCCCTCCCTCTCTCCTTGGTTCCCTCTCTCTCTTTCTCTCTCTGTCTTTCTCTCTGTCTCTATCTCCCTCCCTCTCTCTCTCTCCCTCTCTGTGTCTCTGTCTCTCCTCTTTTATTGGGATTAGTTATCCAATCAGTCCATAAGAATTAATTGAGTATCTCCTAGAGAGGTCAACTGACTCAGTGGGTACTACATTTTTCTCTATTTTCTTACCCTCTTGTCCTTCACTACTTCCTTCCTTCTGTCAAACCTTAGTTCTGGATTTCTCTTTTCTTTCAAAACATGAAAAGGTTTTATTTAAAAGTTGAAGAAATCTAATAGAACTCAAATCATAAACTGTAGAAAACAATACCTGCCAATTCAGAAATCTTCCCCAAAGGTCTATATAATCTCAGTCAGTTAGACTGAATCTGACTATTTGGAGTTTTCCCACTGGAATATAGTTTACTTATTCCTAATGACTTGAACTCCTCAAGGGCAACTAAGTGTTCTCTTAGTTTCTTGCTATATATTGCAGCGTTAAGTGCTTGTCAGTCACTTTCATTTTGCCTTTTCTAGGCCAAAGATTATTCCCCTTGGTTAAGAAAACCAAGGCAAAATGAGAGGTAGATAGCCATGCCTTCTCTCCATCACTTGATAACATTAATCCATCTACTAGCCCAAGCTTTATATTACCCTTCACCCCCTTCATCTCCCATATAGCAAATTTAAAATTTCTTTTTGTTGTCCTAATTTTTCTTCACCAGCCTCTATTCATTCTGAGCTTTGGTCTTCTCAATATTATTCTTACAGGGCCATAGTATGATTTAAAAATATCGAATGCAGATTGAAACATGCTATTATTCACTTTATTTCCTCCATGAATTTTTCTCTAGTGTAAGCAATATTTATCTTGTTTAACAGCCTGGCAAACAGGGAAATATGTATGATATGATAATATATGTATAACCTATATCATGTTGGCTACCTTCTTGGGGAGGTAGAAGGAGTAGGAAAGAGGGGAAAAAGAACAAGACAGATTTTTTGACAGATCTAATATGACAATTTATTTCTCTTGAAAAAGTATGTTTATTATAATTCATTACATATTTTAATATGTTACAGTATAATAATATATAATATAACAAAATAACATGTATACAAATGTATTTATTTGTATATTTAAATGTAATATGTATATGAATAGTTGTCATTATTATTGTGCTGCATATATGTAAAAATAAAAATAAATGATACTACAAAAATATTGATTTTATTTTTTACATTTGAGTTCCAAGCTCTTTCCTTCCCAGCCTCCTAATGCTGCAGCAGAGAGGGCTAACATTTGACACAACACACACACACACACATATATATATTTACATATATATATATATGTTTCATAGCTCAATATATCAGTTCTTTTTCTGGAAGTGGATGGCAACTTTCTTCCTATGTCCATTGTAGTTGGTTTGAATATTATTATTATTACTTCGAATAGTTTAGTCATCCAATATTGCTGTTACTATATACAACATTCTCTTGGTTCTGATCATTTCACTCTTCATTATTTCCTGCAAGTCTTTCCAGGTTTGTTTTTTAAATCAACCTGCTCATCATTTCTTTTGACACAGTATTTTTCCATCGCAATCATATGCCACAACTTGGTTAGCTATTCCCCAGTTGAAGGGCATTCCCTCAATTTCTAGGTCTTTGCCACCACAAAAAGATCTGCTATAAATATTTTAGAACATATAGGTTCTATTTCTTTTCCTGAATCACCTTGAGAAATATTGGTGGGTATTGGTGGGTCACTCTGAATTACTTTTACCACATGCCTCCTTGCATTTTGAGGAAGTCACATAATCATGCTGAATGGGCATGTTACAAATTCATGCTATCCAATCTCAACTGAGTCCTCATTGCAACAAGATAGTTCTTTTATTTATCTCAAATGGATCCCTAACTCACTCCACATTAAAACATTTTCAAACTTTCTTTTTTCTTCAAGCACTAATACAATTCTTCTCCCCTCAGCTAATGATTTTATTTTACTGAGAAAATTTAGGTCACTTAGCATGACTCTCATTACCATTATCTTCGTATTATAGCCCCTTGACATTATCTCCCACCTCTTCTCCTTCCTACACCGAGTCTGTCAAAGAGTTAGCCTTCCTCCATGCCATTGCCAAACCCTCTACCTATATATTAACTCCTATTTTCTCCCATCTTCTCCAGCAAACTGTATCCTCAATTATCCTCTTTCTAACCTTCATCTTCTTCCAATCAACCAGCTCATTTTCTATTGCTTTCAAATATGCTTTTGTCTCTTCCATTCTTGAAAAAAAAAAGCAGGATGACTAGATTAAAAAAAATATTCAGTTATTTTTGTTACATTAAAATACTCAACTCCCTCTCCTCCTCCCCACATTAGAGAAAACATCATTTTCCAAACATATATGTTTATCTTATCATCATATCATAGTGTACATATCTATTCTATGTCTTATTTCTATTTAGTAGTTCTTTCTCTGAAGGTGGACATATAAACAGGTCATTCTTCAAATAATATTTCTGTTGCTGTATATAATGTTCTCTCAGTTCTGTTCATGTAAGTTTTCCCATAGTTTTCAAAATTAATGTTACCATCAAGGCAATAATTTGGGAAAAAATTTAAAGACAATTTCTCAGAAAGAAATCTTATTTCTAAAATTATGTAGAGAATTTTGTCAAATATGACAAATAAGAATATGAGTCATTTCCCAACTGATAAATGCTCAAATGATATGAACAGACAATTTTAGGTAATGAAATCAAAGCAATATGCAACTACATAAAATACTCTAAGTCATTATTGGTTAGAGAAGTGTAAATCAGAACAAGTCTGAGATATCATCATACATCTATCATATTGTCTAAAATGACAAAAAAGGCAAAATGATAAATGTTGGAGGGAATGTAGAAAAATGGGTACACTAGTACTCTGTTGGTGGAACTGTGAATTGGCTAAATTTTATCATCCTCTCAAGCTATGTATGCATCCCCCATTTCTCATTTCTCAGCTGAACTCCTTGAAAAAAGCTTTCTACACTAACTTTCTACACTTCTCTGCTCATGTACTTCTCAATACTTTGCAATCTGGCTTCCAACCTTATCTCTCAATGAATATAATAAAAGTTACAAATGATCTCTTTATTATCAACTCTAGTGATCTTTTCCAGGTTCTTATCCTTGACCTATCAACTGCATTTTTATCTCTCTGTCCTCTAGATTCTCTTTCATCTCTGGGTTTTTGTGACAACTGTTCTCTCTTAGTTCTTCATCTGACTCCTCCTCAGTTTCCTCCAATGATTCATTACCATAATCATGCCTTCTGAGTGTTCCCCAAAGTTCTGTCTTAAGTCCTCTTGCCTTTTCTCTGTGTTCTCTCTCTTACGGGTTGAATATAATTTCTATGTAGATGATTAACATGTAAATATACACACATTAATATATATACTAATATATGTAGATGTACAAATATGTGTATATGTGAGTATAAACATATTTCAGTTTGGGATAGGTTGAATTTTCGATGTCTCAGAGACATATAGTTTGAAAAATTCAAAAGGCAATTGGTGAGTAAGATTGAAAAATGAGGCTGGTACAAAAATGTCCATGCATATGTGTATATACTCATGTACACATGGATGCATGCATATATGTATGTGTGAATACTTGCTTCTATGCATATACAGCTATAGATTTCCTGTATGTGTACATACATGCATATATGTATATGTATGTATCCAGCCATACTCTGTCCCCTGACTTTCAGTCTTGCATCACCAGTTGACTATTGGACTTTTCAAACTGAATGTCCCCAAGAAACCTAAAACTCAATCTGTCCCAAACTGATCTTATTGTCCTTTTCCTCAGATCTTCTCCTCTTTCCAAATTCCTAGTTTCTCTCATAGGCACAACCATCCTTCCAATTTCCCAGGTCTATAATCTCTGCATTATCTGGACTCTTCACCTTCCCCCAAGCCATATCAATGGCCGCATTTTGCCATTTCTAGATTCGAAACATCTCTTACAGCTAACTCCCCCCCCCCCCCAGGTCAGGCAGCTCCTGCCTTGGTTTAGGACCATGGAAACTTTCACCAAGGTTATTGCAACAGCTTGCTAATCGGTCTCCCCTCTCAATTCATTGTCCACTTCAGTCTATACTATATACTAGAGTAAAGGGATTTTTCTTTAAGTACAGATCTAATCATTTGACCTTTCCATTATACCACCTCCAGTGGCTTCCTATGGCATCTAGGATAAAAGAGAAATGCAACCTCTTCATTTAATCTTTAAGACCCTTTATCACCTGGCCTCAACTTGTCTTCCCAGACTCTTTGGATGCTGCTCTCCCTCTCCTTCTCTCTGATCTGCCAAGTCAGGCTTTTCTCTGTCTATCCTGTGTCTATGTTCCCTCTCCATACCTGGACTATATTCCCTTCTTACTCCCGTTTCATGGAGTCTTCTCTGCCTTTCAGATGCAGCTCAAGCACCATCTTCTATATGAAGATTTCCCTGTGTTTCTTTAAGTGCTTGTACCTCCCCTCAAAGGACATTGTATTTAATGACTTTGTATATATTTGTATTTGTCCACTTTATGTTAGCTCTGTGTGTATTTATAGATGTGCTCGATGTTTCTCCCTCTTTGTTGTCAGTTCCTTACAAGTAGGGATTACTTCATTCTTTGTATCTAATTGCTTAGTGTCAGATATAGTACCTTTTGTTTTGGCACATAGTAGGGCTTTAAAAATGTTAATTGGTTGTTGATTTATTGAGGGAATGATTGATTCAGACTCAGGAAAACCTGAATTCAAATCCTGTTTTCAACAGATGTTAGTTGTCATTTAACTGAGCCTTAGAGATTTACCCATCTGTAAAATTGAAGTGATATACTTGCAGCACCTATCTCATCAGGGTGTTGTGAAGTTCAACTAAGCAAATTTAAAGACACTATATAAATGCTAATTATTATTGCTGTTGTTGTCATTGTTGTCATTATTTTCATCTTATATTCTCTAGAATTCAAATAAAAGCAGTCTAGGGCAACTATTTTCATACTATTAACCTTCAGATTTAGTATTTGGCATACTATTGACAGGTAGAGAACATGATAGCCTTTTGTCACTAGAAAGGTATTGTGGTATAAGCTTATCTTCTGTAGGTTCACTGAAAGCATTTTGGGGACTACTCTTGTAGGAGATGAAAATTATGATAATAGTCACCACATACAGTGCTTTCTTTATAGGTCTCACTCATCACCTCTTTCTAGGTTATAAGCTAAACACAGAAACCATTTTTAACTTTGTATCTCTTGTGACCACTTTAGTGGTCTAGTAGACCCTTCATAAATGAAAGGATAGATGGATGGATAGATGGATGGGTGGATGGATGGATGGGTGGATGGATGGATAAATGAACAATGATTCAAAGAATATTAGAGAAGTGGGGAGAGGAAAGGAGTGTTCTTTTTTAAATCTGATGCAACTTAAGGAATATTATTAGTAGATCTATTGTTGGAGGGAAAAATACTGTTGTTGCTCCTCCAGAGGCAGCTAGTTCTGTGAATAGAGTGCTAAGCTTATTATCTGGAAGCCCTGACTTTGTGACCCTGGGCTAGTCACTTAACATCTGTCTTTTTCTGTTTCCTCATTTGTAAAAAAGATGATAATAATAGCATTTGCCATCAAGGGTTATTGTGATGATCAAATGAAATGGCTTCCTTCCTTCCTTCCTTCCTTCCTTCCTTCCTTCCTTCCTTCCTTCCTTCCTTCCTTCCTTCCTTCCTTCCTTCCTTCCTTCCTTCCTTCCTTCCTTCCTTCTTTCCATCCTTCCTTCCTTCCCTCCTTCCCTCCTTCCCTCCTTTCCTCCTTCCCTCCCTTCCATCCTTCGTTCCTTCGTTCCTTCGTTCCTTCGTTCCTTCGTTCCTTCGTTCCTTCGTTCCTTCCTTCCTTCCTTCCTTCCTTCCTTCCTTCCTTCCTTCCTTCCTTCTTTCCTTCCTTCCTTCCTTCCTTTCAGCATGTAACACAAAATTCTCAAATCTTGCTTCTTGAAATGTATAGGCCAATTGCTTAATGACCACTATGTCCTTAAGTCCTATTTTATCACTGGAATCTTACCAGCCTACTTGTAGCTCTATCAATCAAGTGATTTACACTAGTGGTTCCTTAATAAACAAGCAGTCTCCTTATCATTGTTCCAGCCAGGATTCTCATTAGTCAGTATCCTTGCTTTACCTTGAAAGGGACCCATTAAGATGCCCTTTCTTTTCTGTGCTTTGCCTCATCTTCTGCTTAGTTTGGGCATTCCACCCCTACATCCCCACCCAGCTTGTGCCTTGCTTCTTGAGTGACACACATGCATACATTTTTTCCCTAAAAGACAAATGTCTGGGTGAGAGCCCACACAGCCAGTTTCTGATCACTGTGCTTTTCAGTTTGGAAATAAAAGAAAGAATGTTAGCAAGTTGCCTCCTCGAGCTACCCTTGACAGAAAGATAATAATGACATTTTTTGAAGAGAAGGGGAGCAAATGGTCTGGCTGTGATAATATATGAAGGTAGTGAGGCGAACTAGAATGCTCAGGGAAATTGACTATCTGAAGTATCATTCCTCTCTTTACCAATTAAAGAGATGAATTTTGTCCTTAGTAGACTGAAATGTACAGAAGTTTAGGACCAAGGCCTCTCTACTTTGATAGATAAAGTATGTGATCTTTGAAAACTGTCACTAAAGATTTTATGGAGAAGGCTATTGAGGAATTTTAAAGACATTTTGCTATGTGGCAATGCACTTTACTAAAAGTCTTTCCATGTGATATTGGGAACTACAATCAATCAGCAAGACTTTATTAAATACTTAGTATGTGCTAGGCACTATGGAAAGTGCTGGGTATACAAAGCAAAGACAAAACAGTCCTTGTCTTCAGAGAACTCATACTCTAAAGGGAAGGCACCACTTATGGAAGTTAGTATATACAGGATAAATACAGAGTCAGTTGGAAGGTCACTTGATAGTGGAAGGCTCTAGTACCTGGAATGGAGTGAAATCACAAAAATATCTGCAAGAGCTGGGTCCTAAAGAAAGTGGAAGATTCTAAAAGTCTAAGAATAACTCTGCATGTTGATAGATAGACTTTCAATACCTACCTTCCAGGGTAGAACCTATCAAATAGGATCATTGTGAAATCAAATGAAATGTTTATAAAGTATTTAGCATAATGCATGGCACATAATAAGCACTTAACAAACACACATTTCTTTATTCCACATAAGTTCAGGCGTCCTCTTTCAGGAGTTAAGATGGTGGAATAATTATGAAATGCTTCAAGCTCACCCGAAACCACTTCCGAAAAACCACACACACATACACACCCTCAAAATGAATTATGAAGTATAAGAACCATCAAAAAAGAGTGTTCATCCAACCTCAAACAATATAGGACAGCATGAGAGACCCATCTTGATAGGGTAAAAGGGGAGAGCAATCCAGTACATGTGGCACCTTGGGGAAATGGCAGCAGAAAGAGTAGAAACCAGTTCAACACAGTGTACATAGCATCTGGGAGAACTAGCAGTGGGGCCAGTGGAATTCAGCTCATTGCAGTGCACACAACATCTAGCAGAACTGGTAAAAGCAGATAGCTTAATCTAGTATAGCCAGCATCTGGCTAAAACAGCTACAAGCCTCTCCATAGAAAACCACTCAGCTTGCCCCTTTTCTTCAAGTTGAAGGACCCAAAGGAAGCCAGATCAGCTCTCAAGCATCAGGATTGACTACAATACAAGCTCAGAACAATACTCCTTCTATCACAGGAATAAAACTAAACTTTAAAATATAGGCACAGTCATGAAATAGCCTGTAAAATGAACAAAAGACAAGAAAAAGCCTGACAATAGAAAGTTACATGAGTGACAGGGGAGATCAAAGTACAAACTCAGAAGAAAAACTACAGTGCCAAAAAAGTATAAATGTAAAGACCCAAAGGAATATAAAAGTGTGTCAAACACCAAAAGAAATCCAGGAAGAAGTCAAAAAGGAATAAAAAGTCAAATAATAAAAAAAGATGGAAGTGAAAAATAAGAGAAAGAATCAATAGCTTGGTAAAACATATAAAACAATTCACCAAAGAAAGCAACTCACTAAAAACTAGAATTTGCCAAATGGAAAAGGAGGCACAAAAATCCAATGAAGAAAACAACTTTTTAAAAAGCACAACTGACCAAATGGGAAAGGAAATATAAAAACTCAATGAAGACTATTTCCTAAAATTAGAATTGGGCAAATGGAAGCTAATGACTCCAAGACATTAAGAAGCAATAAAATAAAATCAAAAGAATAAAAAAATCTGAGATATCCCTCTATAAAAACAACTGACCTGGAAAACATATCTAAGAGATATAATCTAAGAATCAATGAACTACCTGAAAGCTGTGATCAACATAAATCCACACATATGCAGATTCTAGTCTAAAGAGGAAGCTGGCTTTCGGAAGGGTATTATAATAGGGCACAGGCAAATTAATCAAAACTAGAGAGACTTCCTATACATCTCAGAAAGTGAATGTGTATCGGTCCAATCTGGCCAGCCCAGCTACATTCAGGGTTCTGCTTTTGACCACAAGATGATTGATATTTTTGGCCACAGTAATCCATAAAGACTATAGAATAATAATTAGAGAAGTTGCAAGCTATTAACATAGGAGGAGTGTGTATAATTCACAGAAATCTCTGCCTTCCTTGCCTCACCACACCAATTTACCCTACATATAGATCCCAGAGTAACTGTTCTTTAGTCCAGATCTGACCCTGGTACTGCCCTCCTCAAAAAACCCCAAAGACTAATGTCTCTAGTCTCCTCTGGCTTTTAAAGCTCTTATTTATATAGCTCCTACCTTTAATTTTCCAACCTTATTATGCATTACTGCCCTATAGGTTCTGCTAAACTGCCCATCTGGCACATGACTTTCCATTTCTCCTTATTACAAGCCTTTGTACTGACTGTCCTTCATAAATTGAATACATTTTTTTTTCTCTCAACATTTTACAGGTGACTTAACTGTGGCTCAGAGATGTGAGGTGACTTGCCCAAAATCACACAGTTAAGCTATTCCTTGATGACAGGATCATCAGTCTAAGATTAGAATATCCAGTCCTGTGATCCTTTGGGAGAATTTATCTATTAAATAGTTCTCATGCTAATCAAAAGAATGTGGAAACAGAAAAGGTAGAATAATAGAAGGACTTAACTATGTCATTAGAAATTTAAAATCACAGACAACTTTCTCCTGCATAGTTTGGGTCTATTGGGGTAGGAAAAATGGGACAGTTATTGGAGACAAAGAAAGGAGATAAAGGAGTTTTGAGGCTTAGATATTTTTACATTTGGGGATAAAGAAAAGGGAGATTTTCTATTTACTTTCTCCTTGGGGCAGGATAAATACAGACCTTAATTAAACACTTCAGAGAAACATGATTTTTTTCAGAATGTAGGTTTTGTATCTTAATTTTAATAGATATGTTTAGGCCAATTATGACTTTAGCTGAGATGAGTAAGAAGGCAGGCATGTTGGTCCTAGAATTGTTCTTTTGCTCTCCCAGGCCTCAACACAAAGAAAGCATTTAAATGAGAAGGGAAAAACCAAGTTCATTGTGGGCTTGAAGAAAGACCACATACTGTCAATGAAGGATCAATTTTAAATGAATTCAAAGAGGCTCCTCACATAGGCATAAGAGTGAAAAAAATTTCAGTTACAATCATTATCTAAGATGATGTGCTAAGATATAGAAGGGTTGCTAAATTAGTATTGGTGGAGAAAGCCCTTACTGAAACCACAAACCCTTGAAGTTTTGGATTATTAATTCTACATTTGAAAATTATAACCTGATCCCCTTTAAGGACATTTCTCCCATGTATTTCTATTTCACTTTCAAGTTTGAAATCTTACTGTCAGTGTCAGACCAAGAGGGCTTATTACTTCATCACTGCTTTAAGGGAAAAAGCCCTTCTAATAGGAAGAGTTTCTTTTATCTAAGGTGTTTATTTTGGAGAATTTTTACAGATTTTTCATTTTCCCTTACTTAAACATTTTATTTCTGGATGCAAGAAATGAAAAAAGGGGAAAATTGAGTACAGATATTCTCGCTTTTTCATCCACCCAAACTCAAAAGTGTGTCCCTTTAAGAGTCTGACATTTTCATTTTATTCTCACTGTGTCAAATGAGATGGAAGACACTACAGAATGTTGAGAAAAAGAGAGCAAAGAATGGGTGCACTAGAGAAGAGTAAATGTGCAATTCACTTAAATTTATGTGCATTTGCTTTTTCCAGGATTTTAATTCAAAGACTTTGTATAAATATGGAAGGGAAATATGGCTTTGGGAAGGAAACAGTAGTAAAGTTACCAGCATCAGAAAATCAATTTAAGAATGAGAACAGAGAAGATATGTGACTTAAGAAAAAAGACAGAAAAACAAATGGAGTTATGGCCACAAAGATATTTTTCCCACATGTCAAGCTGTCCAGTATCATAAGCCCTAAGCTTCAAGGGAAGCTTCAAGGGCTAAGGGATACTTGTTTTTAAAAAAAAGGTGCTGCTGTCCAAGGTCCTGGAGGAAGATGCCTGAAGGTGATTGTATCTGAGTGGTTTTCTACAGGGAGTTGCTGAAGCCATTATAAATCATGACAGTTTCCTTGAAGTTGAAACAACCTGCAGGAGCCTTTGAAGTCCCATGCATGACTCTAAGAGCCCATCCTCAGAGAGATCCCCAAATTGGTGCTCACTTTAAGGCCTTTTCTATTGCTGGGCTATATTCCTGATGGATATCAGAGGAATTGGGGACATCACGTACAGTGTTTAATGCTCTGGTTTTGAAGTTTGTGATCATGGATAAGTCACAGAATCATAGAATCTCAGAAGCTACCCAATACCTGAACAATAACTTGTTCAGCAGCATACCATACCCAAGCAGCTCATTCCACTTTTGCTTAAAAGACTTCAAGGAAAAGGGAACCAGTGGCCTCCTGAAGGAATCCATACAACAAACAAGTCTAACTTTGGGGAAATTTTTTATTTCATTAAAGTATAAATCATCTTCTTTGAAAATTTTATCCATGGCTTCTAATTTAATCCTGTTTAAGCAAGGGAACAAGCATTTATTAAACATTTACTATTTGCCAGTCACTGTTACATCAAAGTAATGTAATCCTTCATGTACCTTTATTGATGTTATAACTTGCTTTCACATCACCATTCAGAGTCTTAGTTACCTTATGTATAAAATGGAAATAACTCTTACTCTACCTGCATCAGTAAGAGTTTAGGATGTACTATATAAATATTGTTATCATCTTTGTTGCTACTTATTTTTGTCTGGAACATTTTCATTATAAATGTGCTTTCCCATTCATTTCCTTCATAAAGAACTGAAAATCATAAGGTTACAGGTTATATTTTCCTCACTTTTAATCATTAAAAGGAAAGAACATAAAAGAGAAAAATTAATTTTGGAAGTGAACAGGTGCCTAAAAAGTGGTATCTAGGAATAAGACATGGATTTGTGTATGACAACCAACACATGTAGTTGATATATTTTTGGCTAGACTGTCCCCAAAAGGACTGATAAGAATATATTTGCCAGATGTTTTACAAATGTAATGAAAGGGTCTTTAAAAATTATTGACAAGGGCAGTTGGGTAGCTCAGTGGATTGAGAGCCAGGCCTAGATACAGGAAGTCCTAGGTTCAAATCTGGCCTCAGACACTTCCCAGCTGTGTGACCCTGGGCAAGTCACTTAAGCCCCATTGCCTAGCCCTTACCACTCTTCTGCCTTGGAACCAATACATAGTATTGATTCCAAGATGGAAGGTAAGGGTTTAAAAAAATAAAAATTATTGAGGATAGATATTTTTATATATAGCTCTTCCATTATATATTATGGATAATGGCCACATAAAAGAAAGAGGAATAGCAGTTTTGATACCCAGAAACCTTACAGGAGACAAAATTCAATCAAAGAGCCAAGAGTAAACTCAACATCTTGAGTCTCTGAAATTGTAAATGAACAAAGTTTATATAAGCAAGCAAGAGTAAAAAGTCCATACTAAAAGTAAAGGTACATATTTAATCTCATTTGCATCATTGAGATTTGATTGAATGAAACTCATGACTGAATTATAGCCCTGGATGAATATAATTACTTTAAAGGAAACATTTTCAAAAGGGTTGTGTAGTAGCATTTTATATTAAGAAGGTATTCTTATGTGCAGGAATCCAGGAACCAGAGATGAAGTATGATGGAGAATATTTGAGTGAAATTCAACAGAAGGAAAAACCAAAGTGTAATATTCTCATTGGATTAGAAAAACAGAGAAAGAAAAACAATGAAGAGCTTGAAGAACCGATCACAAAACTGATATGAAGACATGATATAACAGTAATATGGGATAGCAATTATCCAGATGCCTGCTCTGGCTCTCTGTGACAAAAAGAGAGCATCTAATTATTTATCAAATTGCCTTAGTTATAATTTCATCCTTCAAGAAAGTGGAGGAACCAATAAGAAACAAGTTTCTTCAGTTTGGGATTCTTTCTAATTGGAAGAACTGATTGCTATGATAGAGATGATGGGGGACTTGAAGGGAAGTGACCATTCTGAGTCAAAGGCTGTGACAGAGGAGAAAAAGCTGGTGATAGCCTGCACACAGCCCAAATTCAGAAATAAGCAGATATCTAAGGCTTTAGGAAAAAAGACAAGTAGGAGCTAATGGAATTTATTGCTTCACAGAAGTCAGCTGTGGAAAGATGGGAGATGCTTAAGAAGTAAATTCTGAGAATATTGTTGTTCAGTTTCTTCAGTCATGTCCAACTTTTTGGGACCCTATTTGGGATTTTCCTGGCAAAAAAATATTGGAGTGATTTGCCATTTCCTACTCCAGCCCATTTTATAAATGAGGAAACTGGGGCAAACAGGGTTAAGTGATTTACCTAAAGTCACATAGCTACTAAGATTCTGAGGCCATATTTGAAGTTAGGAAGAGGAGTCTTCTTGACTCCTGGCTAGACCCTCTTTCCACTGTGTCTCCTAGATGCTCTGAGAATATAAAGGTAAATAATTCCAATGAGGAGGCAAAATGGGAATTTTCTGAGGAAACTAAAGACCCAGGGAATTTGTTAATCAAGATTGATTTAAACAATGTATAGTATATGAATGTGAGAATTGTATATATTCTCATCAGGAAGGGTTTTTAAAACTATACTAGGAGAAAAAGCAATAGCACAAAATGGATAACACCTCTGCTTGGCATGATGAGAACTGAGAAATTGCTTCAACCTTATTTGTCTATATTTTATCTGCAAAGAAGGATGGGATTTATATTGTAAATGACATAAAATGAAAATAATTGAGTTGTCTTTCAAGATAAGTAAAGGGACACTTACAATTTTTCTCAGTGGCCTTGATGAATTCAGTTGACTTGGGCCAGATGAGCTAAATTCTATGTCTTGAAGGAGCTGGCAGATGTGTTTTCTAAGTCATTTTTCTGATACTTTAATTAACTTTTTAGGATATTTTGAAAGGATCAAAATAAGAGAAATCACAAAATTGAGGAAGGGAAAATGTTATGATTGACAATAAAGGAGAAAGATCAGTATTTCCATAAGTTTAACTTCTATTTCTAGGAAAGCTATAGAGGAGATCAATAAGAAAATTATTAGTGAACATCTGTGAAGTGATGTGCATGACTGAAAGAACCAGAATGATTTAATCACAAACAGACCATGAAAAAAACTTCATTTCATTTTTGAAAGGATTACTAATGTAGTATATGAAGAGAATGCAGAGAATGAGGAGGAACATTATAGCCATATAATTTTCTTAGATTTTAACAAAAGTTTTGAGAAAGTATCTCATACTTTTCTTATAGAGAAGATGAAATATGGACTAGATGATAATATAACCAGATGGATTCAGAATGGTTAGATGTTTGGGCTCAAAGAATCTTTGTAAATAGATCACACTTAGCAGGAGGTCTCCACTGGAGTGTCTCAGGGATCTGTGCTGAGCCCTGTGCTTCTTAACATTTTTAATAAATGATTTGGTTAAAGGTATATATTGTATCCAACTTACAGATGACCCCAACCAATGATAGATTAAGAATCCAAAAAGATCTTGGCAGATTTAATTTAGATTAACATGAAATCAAGTACTGATAAATATGAAGTTTAACATGTGAGAAAATGTCAACTTCACAATTATGAAAATGTGAAGTATGTTTAAACAGCCCCTCTAAAAGGGGGAGATTTTAGTGGATTTAATTTGTAGTATGACAATGATATCATATGGCAACCAAAAAAGTTAAAGTAATCCTGAGCTGCATAGCTTCTAGACATAGCCCCTCTGTACACTGCCTTTGTCATATTTTATTGGAGTTATTATATGCAGTTGTGGGCATCACAGCATCAATAAGCTGGAGAGAATGTGGAGGAGACAAGAATATAGTGAAGGACCTTGAGCCCATGATATATATGAAGACTAGTTAAAGGAATCAGGCAAGTTTAGTTGGGAGAAGAGAGGACTTGACATGGGATATGATAACTGTCTTCAGATAATTGTAGGACTATCACGTGAACTGGAATTAGACATAGAAGTAGGCCATAGAAGTGATTTGAATGTACGGTTTCTGAAGGAGAATTAGATAAATAAGAACCCCAAACAGCAGGAGCGGGGGGGGGCATTAAATGTCAAACTGAGGATTTTTAATTTCAGTAACTGTCAATAGCAGGAAAATACTGAAAATACCCAAAGTGAGACAGCAAAAGAGGAGAATATACCAGACTAGTTCAAACTTCATTTCATTGGAGAAAGATAGGAAAGCTAATTGATATTGGCAAAGAGTTTTAACATGAATTTTGCTAAACTTAAAGTATTCTTGGGACACATAACTTCCTCAACAGGCTCAGATATTAAAGTTTTTGGAACTGAAGAATGATTTTAAACTCTGCAATTAAAATTATCTTTAATTTATGTTATAGACCAAAGGATCCAAATGATATTAATCCAAATAAAAACTGAACAAAAGAAGTCTGTGTAAGGAATAGGGGAGGGAGGAAGCAGGGCATGTACATGTGCTGGATTTGCCTTTATTTGCTGATTGGGGAGAAAGGTGAACAAAGGGCATTTAAGTACATACGTTAGATTGATTTTAGTTAATACCAGACAGATGCTGAAGTCAGGAGGCTTAATGAGATGGTGCAAGGCTGTTAGGTTTATGTCTTTGAGTTAACAGAGAAAAACTCCAAATGATCCAGGTTGAAGCAGTGGGATGCTTTGTGAATCATTCAATCAGACTTTGGGTTGTTTTCAGTTGATTTCATGAACAAAGAAGATGATGTACTTGACCTTGAGAACATACATTTTCTCAGATATCAGGAAACCCAAAGGCACAACCACAGTAAATTCTGTTCTAATGAATTTGTAATTATCATTTATTATTAGACCAATGGAAAACTGTGCCTAATTGATTTCCAAGGTCTATTAAGGCTTATAACTACCTTCATTGATATTTTTGAAATATTGGAACCTATTGCTAGGGCCTTTTTATTCCTTGTGAAATGTCATGCTTCCTTCCCTTGAGCTATAGTTCCTGAATGTATGTGACCTCCCTAAATTTGGATTTCAGGTGGTGCTTGACAAAATTGTAATTACCTCTTTAAATATAATGCATAATTGATGATGTGCATGTCTTTTTGTACCAGTACGAGTTCAGAATTGTGTATGGTGTGATGGGCTTGGTAGGCATCCAATAAAGGTTTACAAAATATTTATTAACATTCCACATGTTTACAAGAATATGGAACAAAGTTCTGAGTTCTCAGATTAGGGGTATAGAAGAAAAAAATGTGTCATACCCAAATGTTGGTTACATTGTCCAAAGTGGTATTCATATGAAATAATTTTGTCTAACTTTTTTCTTTCTTATAAGAAAAGCTTCAGTTTTGGGGAGCTCTGCCATTATTACTTTTTGGCCTTAGGCAAGTCATTACAACCCTCTCGAACCCAATGTCTTCTAAAAAATGAATGGGTTGGACTAGATGACCTGTGAGGTCCAACTCAGATGTAAATCTATGAACCAATGATGCTATTACTTCCTTTCTTTCCTCTGAGAGATGGCATGCAATGGGGACAGAATGGTGCATACACTGTTAAGTACATTCATTATACCACACTGTATTTCTTTTTTTGTGCCATTTTTCTTTGCTAAAAGGAAAGGTTTGATTTGGGGATGGGGTAGGCAATATCTAAAAGCTTATGTGATTTAAAAATAAAAGCTATCAACAAATCATATTTAAAAACAATCATGCATTGCCAAATATTCCTAAAAGTATCAGTAGCTGGCTAAGCCAAGATGCTGCCCATGGCAATCTATTTTACTTTGTGACCCCACTGATCTAGATGATCACTATTATCCTTTCTAGTTTTAAAAATTGGGAGTTTTGGTCATAGATTGGTGATACAGTGAAGAGAGTAAGCAGGACTTGGAGCCAGGAAAGCCTAAATTCAAATCTACCCTTAGACACTCTCTAGCTGTGTCACCCTGGGCAACTCACTCAACCTCCCTTTGCCTCAGTTTCATCATCTGTAAAATGAGAGGTGCCAACTAGATTAGCAGTTCTCAAGCTTTTTGGTTTCAGGAATCCTTTACTGAGCCCCTCTAAAGCTTTTTTTTTGGTGGGGGGGGTTATATTGATATTTATAATATTTGAAAACATCTTAGTACTATTATGGTGTTGACTTTGTTGACTCCCTGAAAGGGTCTCAAGGTCTTCCAGTATTCCTTGGATGATATTTTGAGAGCTGCTGGACTTGATATTCTTCCATATTCCTTCCAGTTTTATATCCTAAAATGTGGTATGTCATCATCTTCTATCTTTGTTTTCCTCCTTTTATTTCAGAAAAACTTACTTTCTCCTATACATACTCTCAATTGTGCATCTGTATATGAAAGTTCATATTATTTACCTACTATGTAATTCTACTGCTACTTTTACTTCTTTTGTGACTATAAATACACATTTATAGGACTCTATTATTTTTAAAGGAAGCCCCATCATTCATTCACCCAGCTATTTTTTAAAGCATCAACAACCAACCCACCAGCCAACACATAGGATGCTTTATATATGTAAGTCCCATCCCTACCTACTACTACTATTCTGGAGAGAGACAGACAGACAGAGAGCCAGAGTCAGAGAAGAGGGGACAGAGAGGGGGAAGAGAGAAAAAAAAGATAAACAGAGACAGAAGAGGGAGAGAGAGGGGGGGAGGGAGGGAGGGAGAGAGAGAATAAATTTTTACCCATGATTCCTCCCCTTAAGTAGATTGTAATTTAGTTCCAGGCTGAAGCATCTGAAATAGATTGATATGTTAGATGGAAGGGATGAAGAAGAAATATATCCCAGAAGTAAGGTTCTGTTTTGGTGATACTATGTTCTAAAATTTGGAGGTGGAATATCAATTTCAGACAACAGCTAAGTGTCCAATTTGGTTTGACCTAGGGGACATGAAGGGAGTAATAAGAAATGAAGTTGAAGCATAGATTGGGGTTAGTTTGTTAGAGGGTCTTAATATTAGGTTGAGGAATTTTTTTTGTTCTAATGATAATATGAATTCAATAAATGTGATTTTTTAATTTGGCCCAGTAAGTGGTGCACAGTAAATATTTAAGAAATGTTTCTTGACTTGACTTGACATATTTAAACCCATTTCTTACTTAGGGAGACTATTTTGACAGCTGGGTATAGGATAAATTAAGAGGAAAAACACTGGAAACAATTTCGTGATTATTGCAACATTTAGTG
Source organism: Monodelphis domestica (assembly GCF_027887165.1). Classification (NCBI taxonomy): domain Eukaryota; kingdom Metazoa; phylum Chordata; class Mammalia; order Didelphimorphia; family Didelphidae; genus Monodelphis; species Monodelphis domestica. Next base: position 20,350,075 of record NC_077234.1, read on the forward strand.
ACCATTTCAATGACTAAGACAACAGCACATCAGTGAGAGGAGATGTGGATCTGAAATAGGTTAGTAGTCATGTGAGTGAAAGGAAGAGGATAAATGCAAGAGATATACTTATGGAATTATCAGAATTTGGAATATGGATGGATATTGGGGTAGGAGAGAAAGAAGAATCAAGGTTTTTAATGCATCTTTAGAAAGCTAGTATGAATGGTATAATTTTTAAATGAAGTGATGCTTTACTATAAGGTCAGTCATCTCCAAAGTTGGAGCCAAGTGGCATTTCCCAGTGGAGGACATAGTCTAGCCCCAAAAAGTATGTCATCAATTAATTGGAAGTCAGGATGGCAGGTCTCATCCCATCTTCAATGTGATAACCAAAAAGGGCCTTGTCTCCAATATGACCACACTTACCATTATCTCCCAATGCCCCCCAACTTCTTGCTCTTTTTTTGCTGGGGATGATTATCCATCTCACCTTAAGTCAAATGTTGGCTCTTCAGTTCAGCTACCCACAATAGCTTTATAGGTACTGTTGGGAAAGTTACAACCATTCTCATGATTCTCCAAATTAGTTAATGTCATGCTTTCAATGCCTGTTGTAGCAGGCAACCCCTGAGAGTGGTCTATGTACTTTGAGAGTGTGACTGATGAGTCAGAACTCCATTTTCCCTCTTTTTAATTTTAGTTGAGTCAGAGAGAGGAACATATAAACAGGAATGATTGGATTATGATTTGCATCATAGATAATAGATGACCTTTCTACCCAAACCTATTCATCTTCCAGACTTCCCAACTACTATCAAAGACCATCCCTTTGGAGTCTTCACTTTCTCTCATCCCACATTCACACCTGGTATCAATTTTCAAAATTGTTGGCTCTGCCTCCATATCCCTTATATATATTCTCTTACCTCCACTCAAAGAACTGCCACTTGATTTAAACCCACAGCATCTCTTGCCTGGATGATTTCCATTACCTCCTAATTATATGTTTTTCCATAAGTCTCTTCCTCACTTCAATCTTTCTTTTACATAGCTGTCAGAGTGATTTTCCTAAAACTTAGATCTGACCATCCCACTGTAACAGTTAAAATTAGTTTCTCTGTTAAAAGTATTATATTTTTATGAGGTTTATTAAAGATTAAGAAATAAAGAAAATACAAAATAAGAAAGCACGTGCAACCTACATTTTGCGGGCTAGGTAGAGAGAGTCGCTGAGGACCTCACCTGGGATTATGGGGAACTCTGGGAGCTAGCAAGGACTCCTGAGAATTGAAGTCCAGGGTTCAAATCTCCATTTTTACACCACTCCATTACTCAGAAAATACCAATGGCTCCCTCAAATACTTATTCTTTATCCCATCCTTTTTAAATTTTCATTTTGGAATAAATTTTGTAATGGAGATAATTTTAGTATAGCCAGATATCATTTATAAATAATTCAATATATGCATATTGATGGTTCATCTTCTGATTTTTTTTATTTTTAGTTGACAGAAGCATGTAACAAAAATAGATTGGAAACCATAGCTCTCAATGATGGTTTTATGATGTTGTCTGTGCTCTTCTATGAAAATCTAAATCCCTGTGGTCACTAAGACCATGAGCTATTCTTAAGAGAGGCTGGCCAGTTCAAAAGAATACTGCCTTCTGTAGTTCACTACATGGGCTATATGTCACTATTTTGCAAAGTATCTCCAGTGCTCTAGACTCTTTCTGGACATTCATGGCAGATTGGAAAAGACTCATCTGGGAAGCCTGTGGTCACCATTCCTTACCCGTTCAATGCACACTTTAAAAGATGTCAAGGTCAGGAACTTACAGATACCTCATAAGAGAAAGTTAAGGTCCAAGTTCAATCCTCGATCTTGAGTTAAAGGGACCATTGCTTAGGGATTGTTTCAGATCCAGACATAAATGGTTAATATTGAAGTTCAGAATCTTCAGACTGCCTGGATTGCATTACTTTTAATATCTGTGTGTTTGAGTGTATAGAAAAGGACTAAGGAAATATTTCCCCAGATAAATCTCTTTCTGGCATTTGACACTGAATTTTATATCACACAACTCTTCTGTCTTTTTTTCTGTGTCTAGAGACACATTCAACAAATGTGAATATAGTCCTATCAAGCATGTATTAAGCATCTGCTGTATGCCAGACACTTAGGAAACAAAGACAAAAATTAAATGGTCCTCACCTTCAAGGAATTTACATTCAAACAAGGGAAATATCTCTACATATAAGTATATGCAAAATAAATTTAGGGCAATATGGGAGGGGCACTTATAGCTCAGAGGATCAAGGAAGGACTAATGGAGGAGATGATAGAAATTTAGCTTTGAAGGAAACTAGGGATTCCAAGAGGTGGAGGTGAGGAAGGAAGGAATTCCAGGCATGGGGATTATCCTGTATCACTGCCATTCAGTGACAGGGAAGGAAATGATGAATATAAATTTTTTAAATGCCCATTTGGTTGGGTGGAAGATTGTATAAAAGAAAATATTATGTTATCACAATAGAAAGATAGGGGGTAGGTTGTGAAGAGCTTCAAATGTCTGTCCGATGGGCATAGTCTTGATCCTAAACATATTAGGGAGCCACCTAAATTTATTGAGTGACATAATCAGCCCCACACATGAATGTTGGTAAGTGTGTAGATGATTTGAAGAGAGAGGAGAAACTTGAGGCACCACATAAGAAAGCACAGTGTACAGAAAGGAACCACGTTCACATGATGATTCTAAAGATCTATTGCAGGGCATTCTTTCAATGGATGGATCACTGACAGAAGCCGTCAGTTGCCCAATTTAAATGGCTAAAAGAACTATACCTTGGTTCTTTATCTGAATCTATTTTCAGTTTGTGTCTGGTTGAACAAATTCAGATGTTAGCTCTGTCCTTATGGTTGTCAGACAGGAGAATAGTATATAATGGTGAATGTAAACACAGCCTTGTTAGGAAGGCAAAAAGAAAAGAAAGGATGATATCAAAA
>NC_077234.1:20354907-20412407 GCF_027887165.1 Monodelphis domestica
CATACACCCCCCCCCTTAAAAACAATGCCCAGTTATATATAATTGAATGAATTAACAATCAAAAATGTCCAAACCAATCTTGGTTTTTTTAGCTTTTGTTAAATACTTACCCTTAGGTCAAAATGAAATAATTCCAGATACATACAATGATTGATGTAGGTGGTGTGGGTTTTCTCACCCAAAGCGATGAATAGAAGTAAATTGCAGATTATTTCCATTTCAAATGACTATGTGTTGTTATTCTGGGATATGCAGGTAAGGAAATGGCCAGAGTGGGAAGTTCTAGAGTTAAAAGGTGAGTTTTCAGACACAAGAGTAGGGTAGAGGAAAGCAATTTTGAGGGAGTTTCAAATTTCAAACCTGTCAAAAGGATGTCCTGCTGGATTGGAAGGTGGATATTTTATGAGCAAAGTCATGGAGGAGGGTTGATTGCTGGACAGCTCCAATGGCTGCCTAAGTGGCCAGAAGTGATAAGATTTCTAACTAGCATTTCAATATTTATGTAAGGGAAAATCTTGCAGGGACCAGAGCAGGAGGACTAATCTGGGGAAACCTAAGGGCAAAATTCTGCATTCACAATCCTGTCAACTAGTTACTGTCTGTGTATCTTGGAATGACAGGCGGGTCTAAGGGCACCAGAAAACACTGGGTACTTACTCATAGTAAATCTGTTACTGCTGATCTATGGTGTTTTACAAAAATTACACTGTAGTTGTTTTTTTCATAAGCTATGGATACAGTCTAAATTTTCACAGCACATATTTCATTTGTTAAGGGGGGACAGATGAATAAGTCTGTGAAATTCTGTGTCTGTTTCACCTGAATAATTCAAGATCGAGTTCACAGAGTCTTAACCTGAATCGAAGAGGAGCAAAGAGTTATATAGAGGAACACAAAAAGAATTCTAGTATCCATCATTATACACTGAGCTGAGAAATAATCAGATCATAGATCTAGTGTTGGAAGGAAGGAAATGAGCATTTATTAAGTTAGTACTATGTACCAGGTGCTGTACTAAATATTTTACAGTATCATCTCATTTGTATCATCCTCACAACAACCCTGGGATATAGGTACTTTTATTATCTCTACTTTATAGTTGAGACAATAAAGAGTTAAGTCACTTGCTCAGGGTCATACAGCTAGTTAGTGTCTAGGTCAAATTTGAACTCAGGTCAAGGTCCAGCCCTCTATCTACTGCACCATCTATCTGCCTCAGTCCAGGGCCTCTGAGGTCATCTAGTGCAATTGTTCTTTCACAGATTTGGAGACTGAGTAACCTGTCCAAAGTCATGTATGTAATAATTGTCAGAAAAAGGATCTGATAGGTTGAAGAAGTTGCCTCTAGGGGGGCAGCTGGGTAGCTCAGTGGATTGAAAGTCAGGCCTAGATATGGGAGGTCCTGGGTTCAAATCTGGCCTCAGACACTTCCCAGCTGTGTGACCCTGGGCAAGTCACTTAACCCCCATTTCCTAGCCCTTGCCACTCTTCTGCCTTGGAACCAACACACAGTATTGATTCCAAGATGGTAGGTAAGGGTTTAAAAAAAGAAGCTGCCTCTACACAAGCTAAAGAAATCAATAGATACCAAAACATTCTGCTTCTTATAAGATATGAATTTAATGTAAGGAAAGGAAGCAGAGGATGATGGTTGGGGATGGAAGTACATCTGGAACTAGAACAGGATCTTTTGAGACTCCTTTGGCCTTTGGAATGCTTCTGTTCTTCTGAAGGAAAATACAATTGGGGGACATGGTGGGAGAGATAGATAGATAATGGTAGACATTTTTCATTTTAATTTCTACAAAACTAGAATTCTGCAAGCTATGAAGTATAATGAAAGGTAGCAATGTATAATGGGCCAGACAAGGAGTCAGAAAGACCTTACTTCAAGTCTTGCCCCTGGAACATACTGGCTGTATGACTGTGGGCAAGTTAGCTAACCTCTCAGTGGCCCAAACAACAATATAAAATGAAGAGCTAGAGATGGATAGCTAATCTAAATCAATGAATGGAATTTTCTAACCTGGAAATCCCCACACCTGTGCAATCAGAGTTCTAGACCAATGGAAGCTCAGTGGCCAGGAGTGAGGGTCTAGTGAATGAAAGACTTTTCCTCTCTGCCAACTCTGTCTCTATCTGTCTTTCTAGCTCTGCCTCTCTCTCACTTTCTGTCCTTCTCTCTCTCTCTCTCTCTCTCTCTCTCTCTCTCTCTCTCTCTCTCTCTCTCTCTCTCTCTCTCTCTCTCTCTCTCTCTCTATCTCTCTCTCTATCTCTCTCTCTCTCTCTCTCTCACACACACACACACACACACTTTCTGTCCTTCTCTCTCTCTCTCTCTCTCTCTCTCTCTCTGCTCTCTCTCTCCTCTCTCTCTCTCTCTCTCTCTCTCTCTCTCTTTCTCTCTCTCTCCCTCAACACACATACTTTCTGTCCTTCTCTCTCTCTCTCTCTCCTCTCTCTCTCTCTCTCTCCTCTCTCTCTCCTCATCTCTCTCTCTCTCTCTCTCTCTCTCTCTCACCACACACACACACACACACACACACACACACACGTGTTAAAAACCTCTCCACCAATTGCATTGTGGTATTTCCATATAGTTAGCTTAAATTGCCAAATACTGACATCAATCCTCCAAATTGTCAGTTGAGCAGCTGTTCAGAATGTTCTGGATAGTCATTGACCTTCTGTTCCACAGGATTTCATAGAATGTAGGGAGTTGAATTAAAGGAACATTGCATGGAAGGCCTTCTCTCCTAGTTCCCAGCCACAAAAGAATCAAATGGGGGTGGGGGGGGGGTGGCTGACATGTTTTTTGTAAGGAGAAACATTCTACCACACTAGCCATCCCAAAGGAAATATCATAATAAAGTGACACCAGGAACCCCTTCAAGGAGGAGAAAGGTCAGAGCACCCCACCTTTCTGGTCTCTTGCCTAATCACTGATGGATGAGAACTCCAAACGAGGTCAGTTCAGACCTTTCCTTGGCCCGCCTCCACCTCTGGGACAGGTGAGGACATTGACACTCTGCTTTGTTTTACCCCTCAAACAATATCCAGTCACTCAGGTAAGTTCTTTCAAAGTGCTCAGAGTGAAGTTCTTAAAATTACGACTGGGGAGATGAACACAGAGAAAGGAGGCTGTTTGTCTGGAGCAGGGGTTGTAGGTAGAAAAGGAGTGCATTTCCTTGTGAAGCTGAGTGGCTAGACATGACATCCATCAGGTAACTCTATGACAGGGCACACCTAGGTTGAGTTTTAAGCTTTTTCATGCTATATTGAGAGATATTTAGTGCAAATATTATTGTAACCATCCTAACAGGCAAGTTTACAGAGCTGGAAAATGTCAGGTCTGGTACGTGAATCTCCATTTTCTTTACTATTATAATTTCTGTGGCTTTTTCCCCATCATGCTTTGAAATAAACCCTTGCCTTCTTTCCTAGCATCATTTCTAAACCAGAAGAGTGGCAAGGGCTAGGCCATCAGGGTTAAGAGACTTGCTTAGGGTGGCAAAGCTAGAAAGTGTCTGAGGCCAGAGTTGAGCCCAGATGCTCCAGACTCCAGACCTGGCATTCTCTCCTCTGTGCTACCTCGCTGGCCCTCTGCTATGCTTTAAGAGAGGTGAATGGAGTGATGGATACAGGACTGGATTGGAAGACTCGGGGCAAAATTATGGATGTCCATAGTATGTTCTATTAGGAGGTAACCCAAGGAACTTTACTTTTTAAGGGAGATATTTACATAATACATTTTTATTCATCAAACTCAAGAAATGAAAATTTAACTAAATTACTTTAAAAATAAGATATAGGGGTACCATTTAAGACATTGATGAGCAAATTATAGGCAAATCACGAAAACACACATACATACACACACACGCACGCATGCACACACACACACATACAGAATTTAAATGCTGCCCTTCACACTTAGTAGCGTATGTGACAGTGAGCAAGTGACTAAGACTGTCTGGATCCAGTCTCCTTTGTAAAAAAAAAAAAGTTTACTAATAGTACCGACCTTGCAGAATTGTTTTGCAGTTTAAATGAGATAGCACGAAAAATAGTTTAGTAAACTTAAAAATGCTACACATTCCTTAAAGCCAGTTACTATTATTATGATTATAATACCACATAACACCACCTTAACTAAAACAAAAGTTTTGAAAAAGCTTAATCCAATATTAAACGTGAAGGACACCTTATTTAATGTCATTGAATGGGGGAACTGGATTCAAAGTCAGAAGAACGAGGCTTTAAGCTTGTTTAACCTTGGAGCAGCCATGTGAATTTGGGTTCTTTTCTTGATGAGGAAAGTAAGGTCTAAAGAAATCAAGAGAACAGCCCAAGATTGAATATCCAATCCATGGAGAGGATGGTTGGAGGAAAGGCAACATGGAAAGGAAGATAGATTGTTAGACTAGGCATCAGTAAGACTTGGGTTCAAATCTCTCCCTCAGATATTTATTAGCTAAGCAATTCTGGGAAAATCACTTAATTGGTCTGGACCTCAGTTTGTCTTTTGTAATATGAGGGGATATATTCGATGGTCTCTGAGATTTCTTTCAGATCTAAATCTTCAATCCTAAGTAGAGATTCTCTTTAATTCCTTTTTAATACTGGTTATCTATGAGTTTATGAATTCCATATGTAGCCCATCATTGTAGTGTCAACTCCCCTCTCAAGATTCTCCTTCTGGGCTGGGACTAGCTTGTTCACCTGGAAAGCTGAGATAGATTCCCAAAAGGATAGCCAAACTCCTGCAGATAATAATCAAGATCTGGGGGGGGGGGGGAGGAGAATTGTGGTATAAGAAAGTATATGCTAACCATATATTACTGCTCCTCCTGAGGTCCCCACAAGTGGGCTTCCACTTTAAACAAATTAACCATGATGAATTCTTTAGATCTGGAAAGGTAGCTAAATGATACAGTGGATATGGTTTTGGAATTAGAGTCACAAAGCCCTGAGATGAAATCTTTCCTAAGACACTTATTTGGCGTGATCAAGTCACTAAACTCATGGAGCTCAGTCTCCTCATTTAAAAATACAATACAGTCCAAAAAACATATAAGTGCCTATGGCATGCCAAACACTGTGCTAAGTGCTGGGGCTTCAAAGCAGCTTATGATTGACCAGGGAAGACACTTGAAAAGAGGCAGGAAAGTGAGGAGGAAGCCCTTGGGAGCTGGCCTGGTTGGAGGTATTTTGAGTCAAAATTGGGCAAGGCAGCAGATGAAAAGTGGAGTGATTTGAAATTCTAGTTTCTGCCCTCTATGAAGAAAGGTATTGGGAGGAATTTGATAACACCCCCCCCCCACCCCAGCCCACCAATCAGAAGGGAAAGAAGACTGAGTGAGGTGGAGTCAATAAAGGTTCCAATCAACCACATGGTAGTGGGTTTAAAGCTGATGAGCTTATCCTAGAAGGGGCTTCTTGTTCCAAGGAATTGAAACCAGGAGGGGTAGCAGATGGAAAGTGGAGTTTTGGATAAATAATAGCACCCACCTCACAGAGTTGTGAGATATTATCAAATGAGGTAACATATGCAAAATGCTTTGCTAATCTTAAAGCACTCTATAAATGGTAGCTATTATCTTAATGATGGAAGTTACTGACAGGTGGCAAAGAGATAATACAATAATATAGCAAGTTCACTCATTAAACCAATACACAGTATTGATTCCAAGATGGAAGGTAAGGGTTTAAAAAAGGAAGGAAGGAAGGATGAAAGAAAGAGAGAGAGAGAGAGAGAGAGAGAGAGAGAGAGAGAGAGAGAGAGAGGAAGAAAGAGAGAGAGACAAAGAAAGAAACAAAGAAAGAACAGGGAAATTTAGGTGTCTGAAACAAGCCCCACCTAAAGGTTATTTGCTTTGATACCCAAGATCACTTTAGGAAATTGTTTCCACTGTGTCTTACCTTCTGGGTGGGACTGCTGCTAATCTGAGAATATCCTTTGTTTGTTTGTTTGTTTATTTGTTTTTTGTTAGTTGAACCTATTTCACTGCTGTTCTAGGGCCAGTGAAATAGGGGTAAGCTAAACTGCTTCAGTCCACAGTAGTGTTAAGTCTGGAATCTGTAGGGATTCCCAAGCCTGTTACCTTGGTTAGCCACTGAGGCACCATTGTATTATTTCAATGAAAAGCAGTTCTTTTAAGCTAGAGATTTGCAAAGCTATTTAGGAAAATTTCTGGGCTTTATTGAGTCTTACTATTTCAAGCTAGATGAATATTATTAGCTTTTGAGAAGTTTCCTCTCTTCAGTTGGAGACAGCACTACAAAGCAAGGCAGGCTTCATCCATCCAATTAACTCTTCAAACAGCAGAGAACACTGCTTTGTACAGTCAGGTAGCTTCCAGCCTCAGGACTTTCCTGTTCTCCAAAATCAACTGCAGAACTTGCCTGGCTCAACTTAGTTTGTCCCAAATGGCCTCCACTCTATCTTTAGTCTTTATTGTTCGGCTTATTGTCGCCTCTTATTTCTGCTGGCTTTTTCGATCAGCTTCTACCTTCTAATTCTTTTGTTTTTCTGTTCTGCCTTCTGCCTCTAATCAGAGCATCTTCATTGCGTGACCCACCGCTCCTCAATTTAAATGGAGAAACTCCAAATTCCCATTATTGTCATGTATGATGTGGTCCTTATACACTTATCCCCTAGTACCTGAACAGATCTTTGCTTTGTAGTTTCCCGGTAATAAGCTTCAAAGCCTTAAAAGGACCTCATGCAAATTAGCTGTTGGCACACAGTGGACTGCAGCCATCATTATCAACAAGTACTTTTGCCTCAGAGGGGCTGCTTTCATTCAGATCCTGTTAGAACTGTCTACGTCTCTTCTCGAGCACTCACTTTCAGGAGGTGTTTCATTTCTTTGAAAACTCTGTTTCTCCTAAAAATGCCTTTTTCTACGTCTCACACAAGAAAGGAGGCAACACTTCGCATACGTTTAGAGTTCCCTTGGTTCTGTGTCAGAGCGATTTCAGCTTGGTGGTGTTTTTTAAACTGCTCTAGTAACCCTGTAAATCCCTACATATATGGTCATAATGGATGAAGACCTGTAGATGATTCAATGAAGAATTATCTTTGCTAACAGAAAATACTCAAAACCTAATCTTTCGAATGGAAGGAAAGTAAATTACATTGAGCTAGATCATTTATTCCTTTGGGGACAAAACAATTTAATTTGAAATTTATTGCTATCCTTTGTTTTATACCATTGATTTCCAAATATCTCTACCCTTTCCCTCTCCCCCACCCAGAAGGCCATCCTTTGTAACAAAAATATTGAGAAGAGAGAGAGCAAAAAAATAATGAAATTCAGAAAATTAACAAGCACATCAATTGCGTCTACTGGTGTATGCAACATTCCATGCCCATATCTCCCTCCAATGAAGGGAAGGAGATGCAGTGTTTGTTCTTAACTTGATTGAAGAACTGTAGTGTGTATTTGAACCCTTCTCAAGCACTAGTTTTCATCACTGAAAAGATCCACTATCATGAGTTTTCTTTTAAATGTATCTTATCCTCCCACCCTGCCCCAATATGGTATAAGTGCTCCCTGCAGAAACTACATGGTAATTTGGATAGCACGTTTGCCAGTGGATTTGAAAAGACATGAGTTTTAATTCCTCCCCTGCAGCTAGGTGACTCAGTGGATGGAGAGCCAGGTTCATAGATGGGAGGTCCTGGGTTCAAATATGGCCGCAGACACTTCCCAGCTGTGTGACCTTGGGCAAGTCCCTTAACCTCCATTGCCTAGCCCTTACCACTCTTCTGCCTTGGAACCGAAACACAGTATTGATTCTAAGATGGAAGGTGAGGATTTAAAACCAAACAAAGAAACAAATAAATAAATGGATAAAAATAAAATAATTCCTCTGCTGCTGATTTTTAGTTTTATAACTTCTTCATGCCTCAATTATCTCTCTGGTACTTTCCTATTAAGTCGGAAAAAGTTGTGATAGACATCTATAGAGGAATTTTCCACACTGGCAAATTCCTGCTATTGAAGTGAAAGCTTTCTCACATGTAAATTATTTTGGATTGTTACATATGCTCAAATGGGTGTGGTCATTATAGCATATAATCAAGCTATATATCAATATCTATCTATATTTTTTACAGGAAGAACTGAAAAGATTGCAGCCAACAATAGAACAAGTTAGCGATGGAAAATATGTTCTTGAAAAGTAAGTATTTAAAAGCCTCTTTGCTAAAAGTACCCACGCTAGAGTGCCTTAGAAGAGTGCCAAGATGGCACAATGTTCATGAAGTGGGCATGCTCATGCTTCCGAGTGATATGAAGGTAAAAGTATGTACAGAAAATGAAGGTGTTGGACTGGGTGATTTGGTGCGTTCTTCTGGCTCGAAGACTGATGAAGAAAGTCATCTAATGAAAAGGATGAAAGAACAAGATCCAACATAACATTGTGAGGCTAGAATTATGGAAAATCTACCTGGACCAAATGTCACATCTTGGGTTTAAATTGAAAGCATCAGTCCTATAAACCTAGGATTGAGAAGATATAGAGTTCTAATAATTTATGTGTAAAAACCACACACTTAACTATGACTCAACAGTGTGAAAAGGCTAATTAAAAATAAACAAACAAATAAATAAATGCCATATCTGACTGATTAATCAAATTATAATATCACAGCTAGAGCATTTCTACAATTCTGGGATTTAAAATTTTTTTGAATAAAATTTAATTTTATTTATTTTTAATTTTAATTTTAAATGGTGCTTCAGCAAATTGAGTCTAGCAAGGGAGGGGGACCAAGAGAGTAGAGAATCTAGAAACCTTATAAAAATGGATAAAGAACTAACAGATAGTTTTCCTGTAGAAAAGAAAATTTACAGGGTGGTGCATGACTCTTATTTCCAGATATATGAAGAAGTGTCTTGTGGGAAAGGGATTTTATCATTAATTGTAGGTCGGGGCAGAACCAGGACCATCAGAGATTTTGGCCCTCATTCTGAGAGGGTGCTAACAGAGCTATCAAATGATGGAAAGCCATCTTGTGGAGGAGTGAGCTCTTTGTTGCTAGAGTTGTTCAAGCAGAATGTAAGTAAGCTACTTGAGGGCAGAGATGCATTTTGCAGTTTCTTTGTATCCCCAGTGCTTGATACGATGTCCAGCATTCTGTAGATGCTGCTATATTATATATGTATAGTATATATGGAGATGTATATATATATATACATATCCACATATACATGGAAATAAATTCATCAGATTTGAAGTGCAATATAATGCCATACAATTTTAATGATGATGATAACTAACACATATGGATAAAATGATGTGCCAGGCACTATGCAAAAAATTTTACTGTTATCCCCTCATTTGATCATCATCATAAGTCTAAAATGTAGGTACTATTATTATCCCCATTTTATTGATGAAGAAACTAAGGCAAACAGAAGCTAACTTGCCCAAGGTATCACAGCCAATATTTATGTGGGCTAAATTTGAACTCAGGGCTTCCTTGGGATGCTCTACTGACTGTGCCAACTTGCTATTATTTTTGTTGTCAGCTGTTATTATTGTTGTTATTGTGGGGATGGGGCTGGCAATAGCCCCTTTGTTTTTTTTTTCATTTTACTTAATTTAAATTTAATATATCTTAATATATTCACATAGACATATTACTGAAAATTTAGGTTTTTTATCTCACTGACCATTAAATATATATTTTGTTTAGCTTCTTTTATTCCCCTCTCTTTACACTATAAACACATCAAGTGCTGTCCAAACGGGAAAAGGGCAGCATTAATTTAAACTCTAGTAGCTAATTACTTTAGAAAGGAAAGAGATCAGAATGAATAGCCAATCCAGTCAGGGGATTGACCTGCCTCCTTGCTCCCAGGCTCTCTCCCATCCATCCTGCACATTGCTGCCCTATTAATGAATCTTTTCCCATATCCTTTATGTTGCTGCATGTAGTCTCCCCATTCCAATGTAAGCTCCTTGAGGACAAGGATTTCCGCCCCCTTTCTTTGTCTATGTAGAACTTAGCTGTTATTCCCATGTCAGGAATATTGTGTTTAAAGCCTCACATATAATAAATGCTTAATAAACATTTTCTGATCATATTGTCATATCAAAAATTATTGGAGGCAGCTGGGTGCCTCAGGGATTGGAGAGCCAGGCGTAGAGATGGGAGGTCCTGGGATCAAATCAGACTTCAGACACTTCCCAGCTGGGTGACCCTGTGCAAGTCAATTAACACCCATTGCCTAGCCCTTACCGCTCTTCTGCCTTGGAATCAAGCCACAGTATTGATTCAATGACAGAAGGAAATAAGAAAGCCCCTCTTTCTTTTTTTCTGCCTGGCTATTTTAGAAGTAAAAGAGGAGGAATATAATGGTCAATCCCTCATTTTAGGGGTATCAAAACACCATGTTCCTACAGGAAGTCTCTGTAGGGTATGACTTTAGAGGGATGCAGGATTGTTCCAGGGTAACCCTAATTCCCATTTGGAATCTGTCCCAGGAAAGGAGAAAATAAGTATCCAAATCCTTTCTTTGGTGTTTGTTATTTGCTAGAACTTTGGGTCAAGAGTTTGTTGGGAAAGAGTGTGAGATCATGAGCTAAAATTATGTTTTTTGGATCATGTCATCCCCAAATCTAATTCATGTGGATAATTCAGAATTGGCTTCTAACTCTTTGTTCTTCCTTGTTTCCTTCCTGACACCTGTCTAGGAATAACCATTCCAGTGGGGTTTTGTTTGTTATATTTTTGGGAAGGCAATGATATTAAAAATCATTTTGTTATGTTGAAATTAGTGAAATCAGCCATGGACACTCTTTAGTTCCTTGTTAATCAGACAGTGATGACCCAGGGTTGGATAAGTCCCCAGGGCAATGGCTTTCCAAACACTGCGTAATATACTTTTCATTGGACTTTCTTTTCTGGTGCTTATTATTGATTGAAACCTAGAAAATGAATCCTGAATGTTGCTTCATGTATATGTATTTGTATGTATGTGTTTCTGCTAATTGACAACTGTTAAATTTAATTGTAGTTGGACTCTGAATACTTTATACGTGGTCACCAGGGATTTAATTTCTAAATCTCAAAATGAATTACTAAAGTAAATTGAATTAATGGTAGGTTATTTACAATAGAGGGAAGATGTTAAGGAATGAGAGAGAGAGAGAGAAAACTCCAGCTTCCTCTGAGTCAGGTAGAAATTCTAAGGCCCTTATTAGGGAAAAGAGTCTCAAGACAATGGATAGGTAGGGTCACTAAGTCAGCCTTTCACTCACCATGGTGACCATCTAAAAAGAAAGCAGTCTGAGGTCTCCTGCACTGGCTCCTCCAGGAGTCCAGTTTCCACAGATAAGTCATAGTGTACATCTTCCCAGATCTCCTCCAAATGAGAGTTCTTTGAATCTCACTCGAATTGAATATATCTCAAATGGATCCATGGTCCTCTTTTTAAAGATATTTTTCTCTTGTGTTATCTCCCCTAAATTTCACATCTGCCACTCACAGCAGATGCTCATCTCCAGGACTGCCCACTCTTTAGTTCATACCTTCTTTGGTTAAATTATACCTTTTTTTTTTTTTTTGGTTATTTAACACCTTTTTTGGTTAGTTCACCTTTTACAGTTACTTACCTTTTTGTAGTAGGGTAGATCTACTTCAAATACTGAGTTATCACCTTTTGGAGATTAAATCTAAAAATAGATTGTGGATTATAATTCAATCTTCCTAATAAAGGAAGAGCTTAGTACCTTCATTGTTACAATCAGGGGAGAGCTAAATCCAATCTTCACACAACACTATAATAAACCACCCACAAAGCTTAATGTATTTGTGTGGAATGGAGGAACTTTATCTAGCTATGTCCTCTCACAAGGACGTTTGCTGATCAATGGCCTCTTAGTAGAATCTTTCCCTCATCCTTTTCTACTCATTCTCTTTTTCCAATCTGCTGGATTTTTAGCCAGCTGCCTCTTCTGCCATGTTTACCTACTGTCTTATTTTGAAGCTACTTGATGCACTCACCATTCCATGCTGTCTTACTGCCCTGCTAAACTCTAGGCTCCTTATCATCATGACATCTTGCCTTAGTTTAAAGGAAGAAGAGAGAGTGAGGGAGAAATGGAGGAGGGGAGAGAGAAAGAGAAGAGAAAGAAGAATTAGGGTTAGGGTTTCCACATTGTTCCCCTTCAGAGGTGAAACATGAGCCCAGGTTACCCAGCAGCCAAATTAGCCTACTTGTTATTCAGCTCTTCAGCCTCCAAAGACGCTGTGTCTACATGGACCATAGGATGCCAATACTGTCCATGAAGTTTTCTTGGCAAAGATCCTGCAGTGTTTTGCCATTTTCTTCTTCAGTGGAATAAGATAAACAGAGGTTATAATAACTCATCTAGGGTCACACAGTTAGTGTCTGAGGCTGGTTTTGAACTCAGATGTTCTTGACTCCAGGTCCAGTGCTTTATGCCACATAATCTGCCTTTAGTTGGCTTACTAATTGTTTCCTAAACTTGACATTTTATCTATCTTCTAAGTCAATACCTTTGTACAGGCTATTATCCATGGCTATCATAACATATCTTACTGCTATTTCCTAGATTTGATACTTTTCCTCAAGACTTGAGGAATCACCTCCTATAGGAAGCCTTTCTTGATTTCCCCTGGATCTCAATACCAACTCTATTTTTTAAAATTTATTTTTATTTTTAAAAGTATTTTCCCATGGTTACATGCTTCATGTTCTCTCCTCCGCTATTCCCTCCCCCTTCTGGAACTGACAAGCAATTCCTCTGGGCTATCCGTGTATTATCACTCAACACCTATTTCCATATTGAATACCAGCTCTAACATGTACTAGCCATATAACTATGGGTTAATCACTTGAGTCCTCTGAACCTTGGTTTTCTCATCACAGAATAGATATAATAATAATACCTGTGCTATCTACCTGACAGGTTTGTGGTGAGCATCAGAATAGTTAATTTATGTAAAACACTTGTCAAATCTCAGTTCTTTTCTCAGGATATGACTTTTTTTGCCTTGAAATTAAAGTCATCTCCCTCATCCCACTTATAAAAAAGAGGAGCAAGAAAGTAAAAGTGAAATTGCATTTTCTTCTATCACAATTTTTTATTCCTACATCATCCATAATTAGGAAATCCTAATCATCTGTTCACATATAAAGGCAAACAAAGGTAAATTCATAGCAACTCTGTCAAATGAATATCAATTAGCCTGGAATAGGGATATTTTTTCTTGAATAAACATTCAATCATTAATTTTTCCAGCCACCAGATTGCCATGGATATGGAGAATAATATTGAAAATTACCACCTCGATCTTCAGCCCCTGGAATCAAAAGTGAAAATGTGAGTAATCTCAAAATGTTCTTTGTGCTATTGGTGCTACATTTCAGATTTTATGGGGGGGTTTTGCTGGATTTTTTCTTATTATAGGCACTGCCTGAGTTACAAACAGTGGCTTTATGACCATTCTGTATATATGACCATCTGGTTCTATACTGACTCTTCCTAGTCACCCGTATGTCATTCCACTCTTCTCTGCATTGCCTCATGTCCTGTACCACTAACCAAGCTGTGCTGAGCTAATTGTGACACCTGGTGGCCAAGATGGGGAACTTTCTGATCCAATTTCATTTTTCTTCCCTTTTTTTCTAAGGGAATTTTCACATGCTGTTCTACCTTTATTTTTTTCTTTATTACTATCTTTATTTCTCAATTAATTCCAGCCCAAGCACCTGCTTCCTTGATATCCTTCACATGTATCCTGATTAACCCCCCCCTTTCCAAAATATTTCCTTTTTTAGTTTTAGAAAATTCCTTTCTTCTTTCTTTTCTTCTCTCCATTCCTTTGTCTTGTATACTCATGGTAGATAAAACTCTTAACTAGGAATTCCATTTATTAATCCAAAATAAGTTGAAGAATATGAACAGGTGTAAAAAGAATTCATTAAACACTATGTGCCAAGAATTGTGCTATTTCAGGAGGATGTAAATAGAAAAGAAAGTCACAAGGAGCTCTTTCTAATTAGGGGAGAAAACACATGGAGGAGAGTTCAGTTTCAGAGGGCATGAACCAAGATCCTTCAGGTATAATGGCAGGAAGGATGACAAAGCCCAGGAATCCTTAGGGTCATTGATACATAGAATGGTCAATTATGTAGAACCGAGGGCATAGCAGCAAGACTGACGGGGTTCATTGGTTCACCACCTTATCAGAATGATTATAGTTGGTAACTACCTGTCCAACCAACAGGTATGAATGGCCATGTCCCTCAGCAATTAATTCTTTAAAGGAAGCAGATGTTGGGAGGGTCAGAATGGAGTAAGCCTCTGAGGTGGGTATGGGAGGGATAGCATTCAGTAGGGAGAAAGCAATGGGATAGGGCAGGGAAGAGGAATTGCTCCCTGTAGCCTGTTTCTGCTGGACCCATGGAAGCACTGTTTGGTCTGGGATGTGAGGGTAGGTTGGGACTGGGAAGAATAGGACTATTGTAGGGACTCTATGGTGACACTGTAAGTTGAAGGTCTTGGTCTAAGGATCTAGCTCTTATCATACAGCTCATTTAATGGCTAGGGCAAATTTCTCAGAATGAATGTGTTTGAGAGACCCTTCAGTCGCTAGAGGTTCTAGAACCCCCAAGTTACTCTGTCTGCCCAGGTAGAACCTGTCCTGAGGTCTTTAACAGTCCCACAATCCATAAGATCTCCTGGAACCAGAGAAAAATTCCTCTTTCTCCAGAGTAGCTCCAGATGGGAAGGGACCATGATCAGCCTCCACCTAAAGTTAGACTGTGGTCAGAGGACCACTTCCCAGCCCACTGCCTGTCCTTATCCAACCTGGGATCTGTGCTACTCTCTCTCTCCCTCCAAAAATAATTTGAAGAGGCAGCATAGTCAGCAGGGAAATGAACTTAGAATCAGGAACACATGGGCTTCAGTCTCATCTCGGAAATTCACCAGCAATGACTTAAGCTCCAAGCAGAAGCTTAACTTAAAAATATCATTGACAACATAAATGAGCACTGCGAAAGAAAAAAGGGAGGGCATTGAAGTAGCACAGTAGATAGAGCACAAGGACTGGAGTTGGGAAAACCTGGGTTCAAATCTGATCTCAGGCACTACCTAACTGTGACCTAGGGAACATCATTTAACCCCATTTGCCTAGCCCTTTCCTTTTTCTTAGAGGTGTTACCAAGACAGGAAATATTTAAAACCAAACAAAAATAGAGTATAACTGAGCAAGTTGTAATTTCTGTGCCCTTCAGTTTCCTTTATCAGTAAAATGAAGACATTGGCTAGATGGATTCTCATTTCTCTTTCAGCTCTGAATCTATGCTCCCAAGATACTTTGATTCTTAGAGTCATAAAACTTAGATTCAAGACCCAACTTTTGCATCTCCTAGCTGGGCAACATTGGGCAAGTTATTTGACCTTTCTGAAACCAAATTTCTTCGTCTCTAAAGTGGGAATGATAATCTTTGGAGTGCCTGTCTTTGTGAAAGGTAGCCTGTCATGTATAATGGAGAGAGAATTGACCTCAAAATTGGGGCTAGATGGGATGCACAGAGAGAGAGAGAGAGAGAGAGAGAGAGAGAGAGATGGCTTCAAATTTGGAAATGCATAATTCTCCAAAGGAATAGTTAGTTATATGTTCTCATGTTTATTTAGTACTTTAAAAGTTTGCAAAGCACTTTTCAGACATCTCATTGGTGGCTCATAATAACTCTGTGAAGTAGGTACTAAAGTTTTTGCTAGACCCATTTTATGGATGGAAAAACTGAACTGATAATGAAACAATATTTATTCCTTTTCCCATGAATAATATATTTTCATTCTGATTCCCTATGATTTGCCAATGGTCATTTCATATGTAGTACTTGAATCTGGGTCTAACTCATGCCAGTCTAGAATTCTCTAAGAATTAGAATGATAAACGAGGGAGCAGACTGTAGGAATTTATGCTTGAAAATGATCATTCAGATAGGGTAAGTCAGACACTGAAACAGAGTCTTCCTTTCTCTGTCCATTTTTTCCACCTGTAAATGGAGGTTAGACTAGATGATTTCTAGATTTTCGTTTGCTCCATGAGATGATGATTCTGCAAGAGGGGAGGAATAGCAACTTAGTGACATATAGTGACTACAGTGCCAGACCTGGAATCAGAAGGACCTGAGTGCAAATCTGGCTTCAGACAGACACTTCCTAGCTGTGACCCCAGGCAAGTGATTTGACCCTATTTGCCTCAGTTTGCTCATCTATAAAAGGAGCTAGAGATGGAATAGCAAACCACTCAAGTATCTTTGCCCAGAAAACTCCAAATGGGGTTACTAAGAGTCTAACACTAATGAAAAACAATTGAACATGAAAGGAGAGGAAAGGCTGTATGTGACATAGTAATTTATAATGTGGTCAACCTTGGAGCCGAAAGCCTTGGACTCCTGGGTTCAATTCTAGCCTCTGATAGACCATGAACGAAGTCACCTAACTCCTTGGTGCCTAAGGAAACTATCTAAGATTTTGTTATTTCACATTTTGTATCCATATATTCCATCAGTAGAATAGGAGCTCTTTGAGGTTAGGGACTCTTTCAGTTCTTTCTGTGTATACTTGGGGCCTGGCTATTTATTATTTAATTAATTATTATTTTAAATTAATCATTAAGTAATTATTATTTTACAAATAATAATTAGATTCTTTATAGAGAATATTATATAATATATTAAAGATTAGTTTATGTATTAATTTAAAGATTATAGAGCAATAAAATCAATTAATTTATAGATTAATTAATAAAAATTAAATGTATAGATTATTTATAGATATAGAATATCATTAATTAATTAATAAATGCTTTTCAGTTGAGTAATTCAAATTGCACACGAACTGCTCATTTATTGATAAAGCAAGATTCAATATGGAGAGTTCCCTGCGCTGGTGAAATCAGTGCTCTAGACATCTTCTGTCTCTCCACCACTCACCCCAAAAGAGGAAAGATTATTTGAACTACAAATACTAAGTTGGCCTTTATGTTGTGTGGGCTATTGGCAAATCCAGACAATATGATGTGACGAGAGCTCGGCAAGATGTATAAAGTGACTTTGAATTTTTTAAATGTATAAACAGAGAAATGGATTGCTAATAGAATTTAGGAGCATGTTGAAATATTGATATGGAAGGAGCCCGGAATCTGACTGCTGACATTAAGAGGTAATTTGGGGGTTTAGACTTGAAGGATCAAAGAATACAATTGGAAAAAGCCAAGAGAATGAAGAGTGTGCTTCTTTAGAAAGCAGTCATTTGGAGCGGAGAAAGCCAGGTTTTCTGAAGAATAAGCAAATTCAAGCCTCACAAGTCACAAAATTTAGTGAAGGAAAGAGGAATCCTGAAAGGAAGAAAATTGAAGGCTTTCAACCCAGGAGTGTAAAGAAGAAACTATTGTACTCTTAATAGCGAGAGAACAACCAAATGTTGGCAGAATGATGAGTAAAAATGAAAGGGGAAATTTTTCAGCAAAGAAGGCTGAGCGTCAAGAAAGAAGACTGATTTTAGAAGCTATGTGGAAAATCTGGGCCCTTCCTGAAAAGTCGCAGCTTAACAAAAGTAAAAAAAAACCCAAACTTTTTTTCACATCCAAACATATAAAAAGTTTGTGCCCAATTTCCATTTCATTCCTGTTTTTCAAAAATACCAGCATGGTATTTTTCTCCAGGGGAGTCCTACAGCAGAGCTTCATCTTGACAGAGAAATGGCCCTAGGGCCGCCATGGCCATGCTAGTAGAGTGTGGGATGACTTCAGGCAGGGCTGTGATGTGACTTGATCATCTGCCATCTGAGGACCAGCTGAAGAAGTTCAGAGATGCCTGTCATCACCCGACTGGTTGGGAGATTTTATTGGACCCCATAATTCATGAAGGCATGAGTGGAAGAGTTGCAGAAAGCTTCGTGAGGGGAGTCACCACATTCTGAAATCTCAGGTCTCCTAAATATTTAAGTTGAGGGATAAGGCCAACACTTGTTATTTCATTGAATCAGGGAAGTTCTTGGTGAGAAAACCTCTTTTCTTGTCTAGGAGCACCTTGTCTAGGACTTAGACTGTTAAAGCATTGCACAGAACAAAGAAATCAAACATGGTACATGTGACTCACATTCCCAAATACAACAGAAACTAGATTAAAATGGAGTTCCTATCTGATTTGAAAGGGTAGCTGGGTGGCACTGCAGATAGAAAGCCAGGCCTAGAATCAGAAAGATTTCTCTTCTAGGGTTCAAATCTAGCTTCAGACACTTATTAGCTGTGTGACCCTGGGCAAGTCACTTAGCCTTGTTTGCCTCAGTTTCCTCATGTGTAAAATGAGCTGGAGAAGGAAATGGCAAACTACTCCAGTATCTCTGCCAAAAAATAACCCAAATGGGGTCATAGTCAGGAACGACTGAAATAACTCAGCAACAAAATTGTATTTAAATGTGATGATATGTTAATGAAAAAAGAAATATATAAATCCATGTAGTTTTAGATCTAAGTCAGAATGCAGTCCAAATGAATCTTTATGTATGATCTAGTGGGTCCTCATTTCTATTTAGGAAAGTGAGGTGGTTCCATGATTAGAGTGCTGGCCTGAAGTCAGGAAGATGAGTCTTCCTGAGCCCAAATCTGGCCTCAGACACTTAATTGCTAGCTGTGTGACCTTGGGCAAGTCACTTAGCCTTGTTTGCCTCAGTTTCCTCATCTGTAAAGCTGGAGAAGGAAATGGCAAACTACTCCCGTATCCCTGCCAAGGAAACCCCAAATCGAATCACAAAGAACTGGACATGACTGAAACAACTGACCAACAGCAATTACTATTAGAGTTTGATACCACTGGCATAGAATACCAAGAGGTTAACTGACTCCCCTTGGGTCAAAGAGCCAGTGTGTATCAGTGGTTCAGTTTAATTCAATAATTCAATTCAGTAAATATTTATTAAGGATGTTGCACTGTCCTGAATACAGAGAATTCAAGAAATCAAAAGGCAGTTCCTGCCCTCAAGGAGCTTACCTAATGGAGGGGGGGTGCTTAATGCCTCCTTTTCCTGAGAAAAAGGAGTGGGGGTGGCCCATTGTTCCTGGATCAACTCTGCTTTGAGCATAGGAAGCCGACAGGACCTCCTGTGTCACCAGAGAAATGAAAGCGTCTTTGAGCAGACGCTATTGATGACTGTGTGCTGAGAGCATCAAGGTGGGCATCCTCAGACTGTATGAGAGGAATGCAAGGACCGCTCCAAGCCCAGGATTGTAGGACATTAAAGAATCCCCGTCATCCTGCTCAGAGCCAAGAGAGTTGGGATGGCTGCAGGCACGTTCAGAGAGACAAGTAGGACAAAGCGATGTCCCCAGCCCTTCAGCCCGTGGAGATTTTGTTTCTTCCAAGATCTCAGTGTTCAGCCATGTGGCATCATGAGTAGGTGTTGGGGCAACCATGATAGAATTTTCTGGCAGGGAATAGCTTAAGATCATTGAAAGCTCTGTATGGTTTCCCAAATAGATATGCCTCAACAATTTGGAATTATGCATAAAGGGTGATAAAAGTCTGTCTGTCCTTTGATCCAGCCATAGCACTGCTGGGTCTGTACCCCAAAGAGATAATAAGGAAAAAGACATGTACAAGAATATTCATATCTGTGCTCTTGGTGATGGCCAAAAAACTGGAAAATGAGGGGATGCCCATCAATTGGGGAATGGCTGAACAAATTGTGGTACATGTTAGTGATGGAATACTATTGTGCTCAAAGGAATGATAAAGTGGAGGAATTCCATGGAGACTGGAACAACCTCCAGGAAGTGATGCAGAGCGAGAGGAGCAGAACCAGGAGAACATTGTACACAGAAAGTAAACATTTTGGGAAATCCCAATATAATAGCCTTTGCTACTAGTAGCAATGCAACAAGCCAGGACACGCCTGAAGGGCTTAGGAGAAAGAACTGTGCAGAAACACACATGAAAAACGTGGCTTATGACTTATGGCTGTTTATATGAGTATGGATGGGATTTGGGGTTTCAGCTTTACACAAGGCCAGTTCTCCAGCTCCATGCTGTGGACACAGACGGTGTGGCACCCGTGGAATCATTGCTGGAGGACCGGTGCCTCTATCTAAGAACAGACATGTGGTGGAGGACCTGCTCCATAATTCTCAGCAGATGGTAGAGGAACATTTTGTGGCTCACCCAGGCGACATTACTCTGCCCAAACTAAGTGAACAAGACCCCGTCACACGGAGTTTACACTTGCTCTGGGGAAGAGTACTCACAACAGGAAATAAAGGGATTAAGCCTTGGGAAAGACTCAAGCTGAAGATGTTTCCGTGAACCTGTCAACCTAGATGGGTCCTTGTCCTTTTCTGCTCTCCCCCAAGCCCTCCCGAAGATGGGGAGGGGATTGAGAATGGAGAACTGCTGAAGTGAGTCCTGATCTCTGTGAAGGAGACTGAGGAAGGAGCGGAGGGGACTTCCTAAGAAATGGATAAATACTCACGCCCCTGCTGGACATATCCTTTAGTTAACTGTAAACTCACCTTGGTTCCAGTTCCTTAACGTTGTTAAAAAGAATGAGTTTCTCGCCAAAGTGTATTTTTGACCAAGAATTTATTCCTTCCTGATCAGAGGCTGGATGGAATCTGGCTTATTCTTCTTCCCTGACTGTCCATCCCGTGACTCTCAATACAAGTCTCTTCTTTTAGCAAAGATTTCCTCTACTGCCAAAGCCTCCAGAGAAAAACAGACTGAAAAGGACAGCATAGGGCTTATCCAAGACCAAGCCATTATCAATTCAACTTTTTTCCTTTAAAATATGGTTCCCCTCAAGCCACTTCTGGCCCCGAGAAGCTTTGTCCACAAACCTTCTCTTCTTCCTCTAGATGCATTATACCAAAAAAAAAAAGTTCTTGCATAACTAAAATAACCACAACTTGAATTTTATCAAACTTTAGAAATAGAAAAAAATAATATAGAGATGGGTATCAAATGATAACATTTGTATAACCCAGTGGAATTGCTTGTCAGCTCTGGGAGGGGGGGAGGGAAAGAATAATGAATCTTGTAAACATGAAAACATATTTAAAAAATAAAATTTTAAATAAAAACATAGATATGCCTCAATCTCTTCTTTTTGATTCTGCTCTGGACAAATATTACACTTTCTCTTGAAATGCCTCCCTAAGATATAAGCACATTTAGATGAAGAAGGAAGGAAATAGGCACCCACTTTGTGCCAGGCATTGTGCTAAACACTTTACTAATATAATTTCATTTGATCCTCACAGCAACCCTTCCAGGCAGATGTTATTATTATCCCCATTTTACAGTTGAGGCAACTGAGGCAGATAACATTTAAGTGGCTTGTTTAACAGCTAAGAAGTGTCTGAGGTTGGATGTGAACTCAGATTTTCCTGACTTTCCTGACAAAGTTGCTTTGGAATTAGATTACCCAATTTAATGGACAGTCTGTCTAGCTGCACATCATAATCTGAGAAATCAGCATTTTCCATTTTGTTTTCCAGGTGTGGATAGTTTGACTGACTCTTTTGCCCTCTGCTATGGATGTCAGGGGATGCCTTGTAGTGATTTCCAGGGCTAGATGTAATTCCTATATTGTCCTATAAAAATAGGACCCTTTGGAGTTCCTCATAATTTGTAGGTTATCCTATTTGCACCCATTAGGTCTAGGGTATGTTAAAACTCTGTGGGACAAGAAAACCATCATTGCTTTTATTTCCACAAGGCTTTAAGATATGCCAATCTCTTACTTATATCATTTGATTCTCACAGCTGTGAGAGGTACGTGCTATTATTATCCCCATTTTATAGACTAGAAAACTAAAGATCAGAGAGAGGAAGAACTTCCTCAGGGTCCCACAACTGTTAAGTATCTAAGGTGGGATAATGTAGGTCTGGTTTTCCTGCCTCTTCAAGCCTGTTACTCTACTCATTATACCACACTTCCTCTCTTGAGATACATAATAAAGTAATAGCTCTGCAAGTCTCCCCAAATGTAAGGACATCTATTAGACTCTGTGCTCCTTGAGGGCACGAACTGGTGTTCTTAGCACAGCACCTGCCACACAGTAGATGCTTAATAAATGCTTTCTGACTCAGTCAAAAAGTCTAATCCATATTAATCTAGTATAATATAATTCCTCTAAAAAATTGTTATATTGGCATTGATATTGTTAAAGCTAAATCAAAACATCCTTAATTTCCAGTTTGTTTATTAATTATAATAACAATATAATTAATGTTAATATATTTAATAATATTAATATCAAGTAAAAATAATAAAAAATAACATCAAGTAATGCTCATGACTTGAAATAGAGAGCATAGGGATAGCGAGAGATTTAAGCCTGACCCAATCTCGCCACATGGGCACTCAGCCACCCTCTTCTCTCCATGTCCAAGAGAACAGAGGGAGCCGGCTTCCTGGAAGTCTTTCTTTTTTGCCTTCCTTTCACCCCAGATCCTTAATCTCACCTTTCCCGGTCATGTGCCTAGGTCAGTGTCCCTGTGACCCATGCTGGAGCACCGGGAAGCAGCCCTAAAGGCGTGATCCCCAGAGGGGGCTTCCCTTCACACAAGATGGGGTTCCATCACTTAGGTGGAGTGAAAGTAGGCGGAATTAAAACTGTAGCTCATTGACTTAGAGCCTCCAATGGAAGGGAAACTCTGGCGGCTGGCCCGAGCCTCCAGAGATATCTTTCCCTCCAGACCGGATCTGGAAAGGGCCAGTGAATCGATTCCATCCACTTGTGCGCTCCAACTACAAAGCGTTCAGTTTGGAGCTTTTCACACGCCACACTGCCCTCTGGTGTGGAATATACCAAAGTCCCCTTCCAAGAAGTCCAGCAGAGGAAATGCTTTCCCAGCTTGCCTTCAAACCTAGTTAGTTGCATTAACGGGAAACAGCGGAACTTTCCCCAGAGTTCAGTGAGTGTTCTTGAGTTTCCTTGACACCGACTCTTCGCCATGCCTTTCCGCTCCCCCTTGGAGTGAATTCCACTGGTTTATCGTTCGAGGCAAAGACTGGCTCGGGCTTCCTCCGGGACTCCAGCATGTTGGCTTTGGGAAGGAACTTGGAAGCGTCCTGAAGGTTTTCAGGAGGCTGTCAAGTCCTTTGTTGCCAGTGGGAAAGGAAGGACGAGCTGGGAGCCCACAAGCTGATGTAATGGAAGTCGTGATGGCAAAGTGGAACGAGGCATGGGCTTGGAGAATGGAGGGTCCCGTGTGAGGAAGAGCCAGGAGGCCAGTGTCAGTCAGGGAGGAAAGGAAAGAGGAGGCCCTGTAGCGATTCTCAGAGCTAGATGTAATTCTGTATCATCCTATAGAAATAGAACCCTTCGGAGTTGGGAGCAAACTGGAAAGGTAAGAGGGGGAGATTGTAAAGGGCTTTGAATGCCACACACAGAAATTGGTCTTTTCTCTCAGGGGCGCTGATGGTTATTAAGCACTAGGTGACATGATTGCACTTTAGTTAGATCCATTTGGTGGCTCAGTGGAGGATGGATCCAGTTGGGGAGAGCCATGAAGCAGGCAGAGCCACCAGCAGCTTATGCATCCCTAGGGTGGGAGCAGTGTCAGAGAAGAGAAAGGAGGCGTATTTAGGAGATGCTGCAGACGGGAAATGGATAGAGCTTAGCAAGAGCTTGGATGGGGGGGTGAGAGGTCATCAGAAGGCCAGGGTGCCTCTACTATCTGTCAGTATTCTATTTATCGAGTTAATGAAATGACTTGCTGTCTCTGGACATGTAGATCCACACTGGTCTGTGTGTTATGCTTTGGCCAGTCACTTCAAAACCAGCATTCCAATGTAGAATAAATATCTGCTAAATATAATATATGTACATATTCAGTCATCATCTTATTATAATTCTACACAATTAGAAAAGCTCATTGAGAGGCTTTTCTATACCTCTAACACCAGGGCCAGCTATGGTGTACCTTGCATGGCATCCTTCCCTCCAAAGGAAAAAAGGGGAGTATATTTGTCCAATGGAATGGGGCGATCATTATGAACCTAATAACTGAGAGATGACTTTTATTGATTGGTTGATTAGACTTCAAGAAAAGGGGCTAAGTCTCTGCTGGTCCAAGCTGTAACAATGGGAGGACATTGGAGAATGACTGATACCCAGGGAGCCTTTGTTTTCTATGGCTCATCTCGACTTTATTGCTTCGTTCCCTAGCCAGGCTGAGATGGTTTTATTCCAGATAGGGAATGTTCTCAGGGAGTGGATACTATCCACATTACTCGAGGGGAGTTCTATTTCTTGCTCTGTTAACCCAAACTAAAGAT
The DNA here is from genome assembly GCF_027887165.1 of Monodelphis domestica. Taxonomy (NCBI): domain Eukaryota; kingdom Metazoa; phylum Chordata; class Mammalia; order Didelphimorphia; family Didelphidae; genus Monodelphis; species Monodelphis domestica. The sequence continues at coordinate 20,379,250 of NC_077234.1, forward strand.
TGTTGCCCCCATAGCAATCATTTCCTTCACAGAGACTTTATTTCAAATGTAGTGAGTCTACACAACGAGGGCCAGGATCATATAAAAGAGGGCTGAAAGTGGAGTCAGGTGGAAACTGGGATCAGTTTCCCCTTTTGATATAAAATGGAAAGACTGTTCATCCTAGAATGAGATAACTGGGTTGAAATAGCAACTATAAAATTTATTTGCTGCCATCAGGGATGAATCACTTCAATGACCAAAGCCTCAGTTTCCTCGTCTGTAAAATTTGGACTGTGATACTATCCTCACTGGACTATTACAGGGATAAAAGGAGACTGTGTTTATAAAGTTCTTTGCAAATCTCTCAAGCAGCACAGAAATGTCAAGTCCTTTTATTATGAGCTGCAGGGGCCTGAGCAAATCATGCAATTTCTGACCTCCCTTTATTTATCTTTAAAACTGGAATGACAATACCTATATAACATGGGAGAAATTGCAAGTGCTCTTGTTACTGACCTCAGACCCCAGACAAGATTCTAAACCTTGCTAACCTTCAGTTTCTTTATCTATAAAATATTTACATTTTAGATATTTATATAGATATAGATATTTATAACTAAGATACATACAAATATATATACATATTTGTATTTACATAAACATATAAATATGTATATATACATATATAATTTAAGGTTTTCAAAGTTCTTTACATGTTACTTTGTTTTTAAAAACAAAACAAACCTCCACCTTCTGTCTTTGAATTTATCCTAAGTATCTGTTTGTTCCAAAGGAGAAAAGCAATAAGGAGAGACAACTGGGGGTAAGTGACTTGCCCAGGGTCACAGAGCTAGGAAATGTCTGAAGCCAGATTTGAATCCAGTCCTGGCTCTCTATCCATTGAGCCACCTACCTGCCCCTCATGTTACCTTATTTAATCTTATAATAGCTCTCTGAAGTAGATGTTATTATTATCCCCATTTTGCAGCTGAGGAAATTGAGAATTAAGTGATTCACCCAGAGTTCACTCAGTTCCCAAGTATGTTATTTATGTATATATAATAAGTTGTATGTACATTTATATAAGCTATTTATATAGCACATATGAGTATATAACGGAGCTCTGTTTTTGCTCAGGATTAGGAATTCCTAGTGTGGTGACTCCCTTTCTACAATAAAGAACATCCCATCTATAACCCAGGAAATGAGTCTTAGGGAGGAACCTGAAGTACAGGAAGGTTAGCTGAGTAGGTATCAAGGTTGTGCAATGGATAGAGCACTGGCTATATGACCTCCATCAAAACACTTAACCCCTGCCTGCCTCAGTTTCCTCAAATGTGAAATGAGAATTATAATCACCCTTGTGTCCCAGAGTTGTTGTGAGGCCCAAATGAGTTGTAAAACATTTAGCACAGGACCTGGCACATAGTAAGCACTAAATAAATTCTAGCTATCATCCTCCTTATTATAATTATCATTTTGCTCTGAATCTCACAGCTGGTTAAGTGTCAAAGGTAAGAATTTAGGTTATATCTTTTCTCCAAGTGCAGCCCTCCTCCCATTATTCTAGGCTCCAAATAATGTCTTTAGAATATTTGTGTGTGTGCATGTGCGTGTGTGTGCACGTGTGTGTGCGTGTGCAAGCCAAAGGGGAACTTTACTTTGAGGAACAGTCATATTACTTCTATCTGTCTGAACAAAGAAGTTATATTCTGTAACAGACATGCAGAACCTCTCCCTTAATTTCATGGAAAATACAGTATAAGCCAATAGACCCTCGTTTTGGAAGGAATCTCAGCACTCCAGATCCAGTCTTAGTGTTTAAAGGCCAAGCACACTCCACTCAGTGTAGGTGTTTCCTCTATGGTGTAGATGATCAATTTAGAGCCAGAAAGGGATCCTAGAATCATCTCCCCAACTGTCCTCATTTTACAAAAGAGGCTTATGATTAGAACTTGTGTCCTGCTTCTAGTCACTGAAGGAGAAACCAACTTAAATTTAAGGGAGTAGCGTGAGGTCGTAATATTTAAAATTGTTGATGTCATAAACTGTGGCAGTTAAAAGTGTGGGAGCCTTAAACTAAGAGTTAAAATAGGTTGAGGTTGTAAACTGTAGTGAGTTAAAGAGTGGATGAGTAAATTTGACCGCAGAAATTATGTTTCCACTACAGTGTCTTGTTTTTAAATCAATATAGAAGGTGGTCGCCAGGGAAATATTCCCAATTATTCAATATACCCAAGTCAACTGGGTTTTATAGAGGATTTTAATAATACAATGAGTAATTAAAGGAAAGAGAGAAAAGGGAAATAAGTATGAAGGGCCTTAAGCCAACATGGCCTAGACCTGGGTCTTAAGAGAGAAAGATCAGTCAGTCAGTCTTTTATCACTCACCACAAGGTCTGTCTAAGCAAGGATTCTAGTGACACCAGGCCAGCTCCATCTCAGCTGACTTCACCAAAGAGAGTTCCAGTTAGAGTCCTCCTCAAAGAGCCTTCTAGCCAGAGACTGTTCCAAAGGGCCTCTCTCCAGAGCCTCCAGAGGGACAGAGTCCCCTCAGAAGAGCTCCAGCAAGACCTCCTTAGAGATTGTCCTCCAAGAGCTTCCCTTATCCAGAGCCTCTCTCAAGAGATTCTTCCCAAGCGATCCTCATAAGAGATTTCTCCAAAAGGATTCTCCTTCCAAAAGCCTCCCTCAAGAGATTCTTCCTCAAGCGATCCTCATAAGAGATTCTGCTTTTTCTTATATAGGGGGTTTTCTCCTATGTCACCTCCCCTAAGTCCTTACATCTACCAATCACAATAGACGTTTTCCAAAGGACAACCCATTCTAAAAACACTGCTGGGTCGACTAATCCCTTTAGTAGAAAACCTTTGAGTAAGTCTGAACCAGAGAAAACACAGCTGAGTTGACTAATCCCCTCAGTAAATCTGAACCAGAGAAAACACAGCTGAGTCGACTAATCCCCTCAGTAGAAAACCTCTGAATAAGTTTTCACCTCTTTGCTCCTGGCAAGTTTACAAGTTGCCCGACCATTATAGATACCTAGCATCCCATTGTATCAATTCTAAAAACAGGCATGGCTCAAAGAACTCCCTGCCTCATCAAAAGCATGGGTCCAAGTACTTTCATTGTTTAGCAAGGAGTTTTCTCCCCTAAAGCAGTCTTAAGTATGGGTGGAGTAGAGGTCCTCCCATTTCTGATCCTGGTGAGTTCTCCCAGTCAAAATGGGGAATGTTCCCAGTAGGGAATTGTTCCAATTGAGAATTCCCTGATGGGGAAATTTTTAACATTCACAAGTCTGAGAAATTTCAAGATTTACAAGGTCAAGTCTGGACCTGACAAGTCCCTGAACCATAATCACTTTCTGGTCTCTTCTAACACTTTGGGAGTTCAGGAACCAGGAAAGGGGCGATTTTTTTTTCTGGTCCCATTTTTATTATCCCTTTCTACAAACTTCATCATCTAGATTGTTGATCCATATTGGCAAAGACAATGAATTTACTTAATTAGCTGATGTTTGAATTTATTTCTTAGGTTATGATTTTATTGTTATAGAGAACTCCTAGGTTCTTCCTGAATGTCTCTCTCCACTTGGGTCATTATTTTCATTCTTTCTCCACCTGAGAATGGGTCTACTGCCCTGCAGCTATTGTAGACTTTTATAGGTCAGCTTTGACCTTATCTCATTTGATTCCCAATTTCCCCTTCTTGTACATCTCTACCCATGTCCTTGTAACCCTCTCCACAGCCCTTTCTAGTTCTTTTAAAAAAAATAGACCCCCTCATTAGACTTGAAGGCGGGCAATGTCTTGATTGCTTTCATTTCTATCTCCAAAGTACATTCTCACTCATGCTTGCTTTCTCCTCTCTTTTTCTCTCCCTCTTCCTTCCATTCCTTCTCTTTCTCATACTTACTTTATGTCCATGCTTCTTTTTTCTCTTTCCCCTCCCCTTCTCCCCACCTTTTTTCTCAGATGAGTTTTATTGATATTTATTTTCTTCTTATATTATTTTAAAGTTTTATTGTCCAATTTCTGTCCCTCCCTCTACTCCTTCCCAATCCTTTGAGAAAGTAAGAAGTACAATACCCCTTATAGATTTAAAATCATGTGGAATCCATTTCAGTATTAACCATGTTTGGCAGGGAAAATAAATGAAGGGAAAATTATACTTTAATCTGCCCTCAGAGTTCCTTAGTTCTCTCTCTGGAAGTGGACAACATGTTTCATTGGGTAAGAGAGTATTTCATCAGCTAAGAGTTCCTTGAAGCACTGAGAGGTTGGGACTTATCTAGGGTCACACAGCCAATAGGGGACAATCTATTTTTATTCTGCAGGGCTGCACACCTTTCATAGAGGTTTTGATGCTTTCATTTTGTTTGCAATTATTCTTGAGATCCCATAAGCCTAAAATTAGATAAGGGTTAATAGGGGAAAACCTTCTAAGCTTACAAACGAAGGCTTTCTACTTGAATGTCCCAGACATCCAACTATTTTAATGAGTGTTTGTTGAAATTCTCATTAGGCCCTCATGACTCCTCACTTTGACTATTGCCATAGCCTCATTGGTCTCCTTGACTCGAGTGTTTCCCCTCTTTAACCCAATCCATCAATAAACATTTATTACGCACTTACTATGTGCTGAGCCTGTCTATCTTCCATGCAGCTGACAACTGATATTTCTAAAGTCTGACTATCTGACTATCTCTTCTCTGTTCAAAAGTCTCCGTTGACTCTCTAATTATTCTAGGATAAAATACAAAATTTTCTTTGGGGCATTTAGAACCTTTCAAACATGTCTCTGAGCTTTCTTCTAGGTTTATTTCACTTTAATTTTCCTTCAAGCAGTTTATATTGAGACAGCCTGGCACACTTTCTCATGCCTTTGTACAGGCTGAACTCTCTGCATAAATTGTTCTTATCCAATTCTCTCATTTTTGCAAATGAGTGTATTAAGTCCCGGTGAGGGAAAGCAATTTCCCCAAGCCATAGAGCTAGTAAATAGCTGAACCGCCACTCAGACCCAGCTTTTCTGATTCTTGGTTCCTTGGTCTTTCCGCTATATCACGCGGATTCTAGTCCATGCAGCCGACATTTAAGAAGCACCTCATGTAAATGGCACACTGTTTTAGAAACCTCGAAGCCTCCCGGAGTTTGCGGTCTAATAGAGGAGTATGATCTGGAGGTAATTATCAGTGTATAATCAAAGGATGGTTGTTTGGGCTCTAAAAGGCATCTTGAAGGCCATCTAGCGAAATAAACCTGGTTCAGAAGCCCAAACTCACGTAGGCAGGACATAACAGAGGCAGACTTTGATCTTGTGTCCTTTAACTCCAAGGCCAGTGAGCTTTCTTCTCTCTATGGTACTTCTCATTAGTGATGCAAAACCAATTGCCATATGATATCTAGAAGAGGAGCATGCTGATGCTAATTGGTGGGCACTGGGGGGGATCCACAGAGTTATAGGAATCCTCAAATCAGCTCAGCATCCATGGCATAAGCCTCTGTTCTGTTCAGTTGGGTATCATTCCCAGTGTGACAAATCAGCACTGAAAACTACCATTTCACAGGAGCTTATATGTATTTTCAATGAGAAATAAAATAGAATCTTAATAAACACGATAAAAATACTTCTTTCCACTCAAATAGCAATTTGAAAGGGAATGTTTGTGTCTTCTAGATGAATGAAATTGAATGGACCCAGCCAGCCAATCAAAACAGAGAAAGCAGCCTAGATAGATCGAACAAGCTGTACATACATTGAACTATCACCTTTTTTCATGTATTGACCAGTCCTTGAACACAAGGCGTTGCACTGCGTCCCGGGGCTGATTTAGAAATTAATAAGACCTTGAAACCAAAGTCTAGTGTGTGAGATAAGAATCACAGAATTTCAGAAACTCAAAATTGGAACAAACAACAGTAGCAAATATTACCACTCACTTCTGAACAAGAATCCCTCCTATACTTTATTTTCCAAATAGACAGCAACAGTTTCCTGAAGACTAGAGGGCGCCCACCACCATCTGAGGGAGCCACAGGTACATCAAAATATAAAGTGAAACATGTAAAAAGTATAATATGCTAGGTAGAATTCTTTCTATAAAAGATTGAGGTTTTCCTATCTGTGACACTATTTTATTCGCTGAACATGTATTCTCATGGATAGTAGGCAGCTAGGTGGGAGGGTATGTAGAGTAATAAATGTAAAGTCTGAAATATCTGAGTTCAAATCCTTCCACACACTAGCTGAGATAACATAGGAAACCATACAAACTTTGAAATTCTCTATAATTGCTTATGAATATTTTAGTAACAAAATCAAACCACATTTGTGCCCATTGATGAGTTTGGCCTTTGACAGACAACTTTTGCACTGAATTGGAATAATTTTGGCTGACTTGGCCCATCACTACATAAATTAAAACACTAAAACAGTTTTGGGCATAGTGAAGGCTAGTGTCCTTAGAACCACCTTCTTTCCAAAGCCAGTGCTTTACGAGCTTTAATGTTTTTCTGAAGTTTTGGCCCATGTTCAGCCCGTAACTTTCTATGTTTTGTTTCTGGCTTCAGCATCCAGAGAGCATGGCGGGAATATCTCCAGCGCCAGGATCTGTCTCACCAGGATCACTTGGAGAAGCGGAGCCCGTCGCCCCCTTCTGTCTCCTCCGATAAGATGAGCAGCTCTATCAGCATGAACACCTTTTCTGACGGCAGCACACCAGTGAGTATATCATCTTTTTCCCCCTTCTTTTTTCTTTGATCTGCACAAGCAAGGCTCAGAGCTTTGAGGCTATGAGAGAAATTTCCTGAGGAGACCTGAGGATTTGGTTTCGATTATGACTCTAGTGGCTTGGTTTACATTTATGGAAAGTGATTTGTTTGGGACGTCTCTGGCGTGTCCAAATTGAGATTGAATTTGTAAACCCAAAGAGAGTTTTAGGAAGAAGAAAATTCTGCATTTGAAATAGATCTAAAATGTGTCATGAGGGAAATTGAGCTTTCCCCATATTCACCTTGGTTGGAGGTTTTCTTATCCACAGTCCTAATATTCTTGTCATCTAAGGCTGGTAAGATTTTATGAAGATAACATTATATTAAAACTGTTGGTCTCTCCTTTTATAACAGTGGTTTCTATAGGATTGTGACTTATTTCTAGAGGGAGCTCAGTTCCCTTTCTATTCATTTATGGGTCTAGTCTAATTTCTGTCTTGTGAGAGGACTTTATTTTGTTGTGGGAATTGGGAGAAATTGTTATTGCATTGTGGATTGGATGCAACTTTTCATCTTTATTATGCCATGCATGTATATATACACAGAAAATTATGTATATGTATATTTCAGATATATGTGTATTTCAGGCATATGTATATTTCAGATATATGTATATTTCAGGTATATGTATATTTCAGATATATATATTTCAGGTATATGTATATTTCAGATATATGCATATACACACTCTGTGACATGAGATGGAATGATATGAAAGAAAATGATCAGCTATGTCTATTATAATGAAGTTATCTGAATTTAACAGTCCTATTAGGAAGTGGTTGTCATCTGCTTGGTTTACTTTTTTTGGTTTTTTTTTTAAAGAAACACCTGAGAGCTAAAGAAAATCATTATCCTCAGGTCTTTTAAAAAAAAACTTCTATTGACATTGACCTTCATAGTCCCATTTATTCAGTTGAAGGATTTTGCAGAATTTGGAACGCGGTATTCATCCAGGGAGACCGTGAATGCAATGTCATCTTATTGGAGAAGTTTTGAAAATGATTTATTTGTGTTTACTTTAATAAACGATTGTGTCACTTCATGAATTTTAAAGAGAGGCGATGAGAGGAGCTCCTAGGCAGGCAAATAATAGTGAAGAAAAATGGATTTTGGGCTGATGCTAGAAAAGGTCTGGGTAGGCGTGGATTTCATTCCAATGTTTTCATTTGGCTGATGTAAGTGGATGAAATGCCGCTAGAGGTCTCTCTTCTACCATGTAGGAAAGCTTGGTGGTTTGACGTTCTCATTGTTAATTCATGATTTGGGAATTAAAAATAATATGGAAAGCTGGCCATTTCGATTACCTTCTCCGTGGATGCTATTAGAATCATTTTTGTAAGATTATATTTGAACTCTATCAGTGGAAGGTCAGAAATCGCTTCTCCTGTGTGGTTTAGGGGTTCGGTTCCATCGATTCTACACCCACCTTTGCTCGCTATTTTTATCGACTTTACTTGCTGGAACACTTCAGTATTTCTTTATCATCGACAGCTGAAACTGTGAGATGGCTAATAGTTTTTAAGTTGTTCTAATTGTGTTCAAAGTTTCAGCTGGATGAAATGCTGACAGACTTAAAGACTTGCTTTTGTTTCTGCTGCTTGTTTCGAATTCTGTGTATTATCTTTCAATATTTCAAGAGTGTGTAAATATTATCGAGCTTACCTCATCCTTATTTATAGTTCATGGCTTTAAAGCTCTTGGTTATTCCTTCTCCTTTGGTTCTAGAGAGACTTTTTTAATTTAAAGAAAAGAGAAGGGCCCTACTTTGGTTCAGTTGAAATGAAGCTACTAGAATTGAAGGTGCCGTTATAGGAATAGATGTGTCCTGAGGGCCCTCCTTTCACCCTACCATGATCAGCCCTTCTCTAGGGGCTGCAAAGGCTTTAACAGAGTCTGGCCTCATAAGATCAGCTTGGTAGAATTTGGAATCAACATTGATAGAGAGACAATCTGTTATAAAGGAAAATAAATGATTTAAAAAATAGACAGCAACTGCCATTAAAAAGACTCACTTTTCTAGGTGGCTTGCATATTTTCAGTATTCTATTGATCAAATAAATCATGCCAATTATCTAACGGAATATAAAAATAATCTAGTTATAGGAAAATGTTCAAATATCCATATTTGTGTCTGTCACATAGGAAAACACCCAAGAAACTGATTTCTTCAATTTTCAATCCAGTTGTTTTGCCCTTATGTAAAAACAAAACAAAACAAAACAAAAAAAAACTACAAAAAGCTGCCAGCTTTAGTTTACAGTTACCCACAGGGTGGCAGAATGATCCCAACTGTACCCATTAAGACTGTAAATTTCAATTATACTGATCCGTACAGGCCCAACCCCATGCAACTTCACTGCTCTTGACCAGTAGACAAGAGTCTCTGGAAAGGGATCCAAAAGGAAGATGAGGTCCCTTGGCCAAGCTACCAAATTAACTTGATTAGGACACTGACATCCTTAAAATAACCCAAGTCAGAAAATGTGATCCTGCCTTCTGATGAGGAGGCTCTAGGCTTTAGGGACCCTGAGAGAAGTCAATTCAACATGTTTAACATATTCCAGTCAGTCTACCAGGTGTTGGGGAGAGTAAAGATAAAATGATGTGCTCTGTCCTCTAGAAACTTAAATGCTATGACTTTGTAGTTCTGGGGGGACACAAGCCTCATTGAAATGCATAATTTCTCTCTGACAGTCAGATAATTCCTGCTCAATAAGAGAAACAGTATAGTGAAGTAGAAATGCTTGCTTTCCTGTCTGACCGTGGGCAAGCTCAGATTTAAGTGAGGTAAAATGAAGGTGTTGAACTAGATGTTCTCTAATTCTCTTCCAGCTCTATTTTCTGGAATTTCAAGATAGGGAGAGGGCAGGAACAATTGCCTAAACCTGGGGCTCTGAGAATGAACTTCTCAGTCTGAATTAAGCCTCTTGCTTCCAAAATTACTGTCTTTGGTACTTTTCTTTCTCTTTTTGTAGTCTTTAGTCCATTGAACTCTTCTTTATCCAGGTAAAGCAATCTTCGGCTATTTTGGGACCCTAAAAATCTAACATGATGCTCAATCTTTGATAAGAGCTTCTTGACCCTAATTCCATGCACAACTAAAAATAATCTTCCAATCCCAGCTGCCTGCCTTGATTATATGGAGCCCAATTTTCAAAACATTCTATGACTTTGCATCTCCCAACTTAGCTGAGCCCCCAATACTACTGATATTGGACTGACTGACACCTCGAGACATTACAACTATCCTTATAAATAAATCTTTATAAGCGTAGTCAACCATCATGGTCATTGTGGTTCATAGAAACAAGTAGAAAGAGCCTGAGACTTGGACTAGGTTTGAAGTTTCCATATGTTCCCCCATAGCTGTAGCATCCAAAACCAAACCAGGATATAACCACAGGAGGGGCAATAAGGCAATTTATTTCTGTGACAATTTCACAATTGATGGGTTATAAGCAGTGGATAAAATGACTGGGAAAAAAAAAAACCTTGTTTGAGCTTATAAATTGCCTTCTCGATGCTCTTTGATTAAAACCTCAATCCTCAGCTGCTCAGGGCCAAATTAAAGAGCAACAGGAGGGAAGATAATATTAAATTATATTAGCAATTTGCATATTAAGTAACCTCATACCATAATATATTGTGTGGCAATAGAAAATTTCTGTTTTAGCAAAAGTAATTTGGAATGGTGAACAGTTTTATGGTTAGGAAATGGATCAATGGTAATGGAAGAGGGAAAAGAGTCACACATTAGTACTTTTGCCCAGCAAAAATTAGGGAAATTCATGGCTAATTCATTAGTTGGAGTTGCTTTTGCACTTTGAAAATGATCTTATTACTCATAATTGCCAAATTGTGTTGTCACCCAATGGAGGAATCACGCTTCTCTAGAATCTACTGTGAGGCAAATGGATCCATTGCATCATCTGCTTTCAGTCACAAAGGATTTCAAAGGTCATCTAGTCCAACCCACACATGAGGCATGAATTCCTTTCCACCTCCCTGATGAGTGGCATCCAACCTTCACTTGAAATCAGTCACTAATGAAAAAAGACTTCATTACCTCCCCAGAGATCCTCTTTCACTTTTGGGTGGTTTTCATAACAAAAGAACAAAATCATCCTTAATATTAGTAATAATTCACTGTTATTAAGAAGGTTTTTGGAAGTTATTTCAAGGAAAAAATTTTGTTGCCTCCCCGAAGGCTGTGCCCCTTGTCTTCTGGAAGAGTAAATATTTTGTAAGAATTTTTCTGGTATCTTTTGCTTTATTGTTTCTTATATATTTCTCCCAGTATGATCCCTCTCCTACTTCCAGTGAGCCATCTCTCCTTAAACAAGGAAGAAAAGAAGAGAAAAATCAGAAAAAAATTATTACTACATCAAAAAGTTCAAAAAATGTGTGCATATACACACATATTCTATATGTATTTATGTATACATGCATGTATTCTGATTATATATGTGTATGCACACAAATACATATATAATATACATGGGTGTGTATATAGAGACACACATATATGTACCTCCCACATCAACAAAGCAGTGGGGAAGTGAGGAGAGGCGTTTTCTCAGTCTTCTCATATATCTTCTTTAAGGCAATAACAAGTGATTTTCCTTTCTTGTTAAATTGTTATAGTTATTAAGTATATTATTTTCTAATCTTGGCTCACTTCACTTTGCATTAGACCATGCCAATCTTTCCGTGTTTTCTTTGTATTTTTCATATTCATTGTTTCTTAGAGCACAGTAATAGTCCATCACCTTCATAGATGGCAATTTGTTTATCCAAGGCAATTAGCATTTACTTTGTTTCCAGTTCTTTCCAATACAAAAATGTTTGCTGCAAATACTTGGGTGTATATAGAGATTGTCATGGGTAACTGCAGAGGTAAATATTTTCTGAATAGGCACAATATACGAAGAACTATGGAAAATGTATGAGCACTGAGACTCCGGAGATCTGGGTTTCAGTCTGGACTCTGCCATTAATTCACTGACTGTATGTCCCCGGACGAAGTCTTTATTTTGCCTCAGAGTCCTCATGTATAAAATGATAGGTATGAATCACATTTTTGCTACTTATTAACTGGATGCCTTCGATAAGACACCACCTCAGTGAATTTCCCTTTGACCACCTGCAAGATATGGGCATTTGGAGTGGAATGGTATAGTTGGGAAAATGCTAGATTTAGAGTGAGAAGACATGGATTCAAATACTGTTTCTACTACTTATGAGTTGGATGACCTTGAGCAAGTCACTAAAATCACTCTGAACATTGGTTTCTTCATCTTTAAAATGTAGAATTGGACTTAATGATCCTTAATATTCATTCCAGCTCTGAATACGGAGTCTTGTGATTCTATGATCCTGTGACTTGACCTCTGTGGTAGCTTCATTATCTAAGGTCCTATTGTAATGGGGAGCTGTCCTAGAGGGATGCTAGATGTTACAGCCTACCTAGGAACTCCCCCAGGCCAGTTAAGCACAAACCCCTTAGTTTATGGAAACAAAGTTTGTTTTAATAAAGGGAATAAGGGAAACTGGCAGATAGGACCCTAGCACTCTTCTAACTACCTCCACCCAACTTCTAAGTGCTCTGCTTAAGGGGAGCCTTCTGTTTCTTCTCTGGGTCTACCTGCAGCGCCCTGTGCTACTTAAAACCCTTTCCCCCACTATCTGACTTATCCTAATCTTTCCACCAGTAATTGATAAAGGAAGGGAAATAGCTTGGGTTTGGCTGTGGCTGCTGTGCTAAGTAACCCAAAGTTATAGATGGAAAGCTTTGGATTACTTTAGCCCAAGAGGAATTCTGGCAGATGGGCTGCTGGCAGATGACCTTTGGACTCAGGGAAATTAGTTTCCTCCAAATAAATTCTCTACCTAGAAGTCAAAGATTTCTCCACGGAATCTTGACTATCCAGGGAGAATCTCTTAGAGCAAAATCCTTCCTTCAAGTTGATGGAAATTTAGGCATAGAGTCAAAAACCTACTTCTAGCTCAGAGGAAATCCAAGAAGGAAGTTCAGTTATTTTCAGTTCAAACTCCCACAATTCTATTTCCTACCCAGAATCCTCTCCCAGGACTTATCTCAAAATTCTCTTCTTTTAACTAACCCTAAAAACCAATCTATCCCTAACTTAAATTCCTACACTGTGATGTAGTATGTAAAATGACAAGCTCTATCAATCAAAAGTTATATTCTTCTAAATGGCTGGGAAAACATTGAAACATACCACAATTTGACTAAAACACTATTCTCAGAGCTTATGTCAAAACAGTTTATTATAACAATAATAACTAATGATAACATCAGACATTTCTATAGGGTATTAAGGTTTACAAGGTGCTTTACTTGTACTCTTTCATTTACAACAACACCAGGAAAGAGGTGCCATTATTAATTCCATTTTACAAATGAGGAAACTGAGGCACATAGCCGTTGAGTGACTTGCCCAGGATCACAAAACAAAAGCATTTAGGAGAGGATTTGAACTCCAGTCTTCCTAACTCCAAGACCAGTGCTCTGTACCACCAAGTCATGTTTACCAAAAAGCATTATTGAGCACCTGTAATGTGTCAGGCATTGTACAAGGCTCTAGGTTTAAAACTATGACATAATCAAATAGTGATTTAGCATTTACTACTTGATTCCATTCTGTATTTGATTGTGTTAAGTAACTGCCTGAGCCATGTCTCTTTGTCTTTGAGTTAAGTCCAGAAGATCATGGGTTCAGAAATGGTTTTCCTATCTGAGTTAAGTTTAAAAATTGCTTCACTTTAATTGAAATAAAACTGTTATCTCTTGACCAATAGCTGCCATGGTACAATTAGAAGAATTTTGTTATCCTTGAAGGATGCAGGTAGATTCCAGAGAGTTTGGTCCATTAGCTTTGTCTGGTTCATTGGCATGACAACACTAACTAGCCATACACTAGTATGATCCCCACTAATGATGATCTTTAGTAACGAGTTAGGAGGGGCCACTGCTAACCCTGCATTCCAGACTCCATCCAATCATCCTGTTTTCCTTCATCTATGACACTTCAGACTTTGTACTCAATCCTATTGATTTCCATCTGTGATATTTTCAGTTCTTTGTCCTCTTATGTTTCCCAAACTATATGAAAGCCAGTAAGCTCCTACCTCATGATGGCCTTCTGGCTGACTTAGGAGCCAAGAGACCCTTTTTCTTGGTAGGTGTTGCTTATCTTACCATTAAATCGATTGTGCTCAGAACTTTGTGCCTCAGTTTCCCTTAATTTCAATCATGACCTCTACAAGGAATGCAACTATCCCCATCCTCAAGGATATATTTTTGGTGGAAGCAAATATATATATATACACATACATACATACATATATAAAGAAAAAATACAGAATAACTAGAAGGTAGCTCTAGAGTGATGGCACTAGCCACTGGGGGGTGGGAGGAAGACCCCAAACAGTGTCATGGAGAAGATTATATGATAGTTACATCTTGAAGGAAGAGATGGATTCTATGAGGTGTAGATGATGAGACGCATTCCTGATGTGGAGGCTGGCCAGTACAAAGATGAGAAATGGAGGGCTACACGTGAGGAACAGAGATGACAGTTTGGGGTGTTTATGACACGAGATGGCGCGCCGAGGCTTCAGGGAGTCACTCCCCTCTAGACCGCCACTTCTTAGCTTAGATTCCAAGCTCTCCAGACCCTTGTTTTACTGAGGTCCCAGTGGATATATTTGGATAGTATTGATTGTCGAGTGGCAGTATGTGCTGAGGTCAGATCCATCAGGGTATTTTACAAGTATAATTTGGCTCTGTGCCCTTTCTCTGGCATTCCTCCCTTCCTGGCATGCCCCTCCCACTCCATCTCTGCTAATCGCCCACCTCCTGCTGCCCCTCTCTTCCCCAGTGACCTCGGGTTCTGTGATACTTGTCATCCTAAATGATTCTTTTAACAAATTTAACAGATTAAAAACACTGCAGCTATTTCTCTCACAGCTTCCATGATTTAAAAATGTGCTTCAAGTTGGGCTGTGGGAGGTCTTGATTTTGCAGAAGTGGCTAACACTGAACAGGTGCCATATTCAGGAGGCTAAGCTGGGTTTGCAGCCCATCTTTTGACTGCTGACTCATCCATCTGCCGTGACATAAACTCTCCTGCACACACTCCGAGCCTATTGATCTTACATGTATGGATTCAAAGACCTTTGGATTAACCACTTCTTTATCGGAGAAAGATGTTCCAGGGAGGACTCATATTTTTCCAGAGCACTGCTAGCACCTTCTCAGCAGTTATACTTAGACAGATTAGACCTACTGTCATGTCCTTATTGCTGGGCTGGAAGTTGTATAAATCACTGGCTCCTAAAATTAAACACAGAGCAGTGCTCTGTGACACACTCTGGTTTGACGATCACACAGAAGCTTTGCCCTGGTGTCAGTGAACGTGGATGATATTTGAAGCCCAAGGAAAAAGTCAGGAGAGCAATGGGAGGGAATGCTCACCTTCCTGATGCAAAATGTCTATGAACAGTGATGAGGTAGTGAGGGCTGCCATTTATGGTGAGATTTAAATCCTATTGGATCAAATCATTTTCTGCCTTTGGATGGGAACTCTTGCAGCTTAACTGTGGCTCAAATAGAAGGTATTCGGTGAATAGTGCCAGATGTCTTGTACATTTTTAAAAATTATTTAATCAATTTAGAACATTATTCCTTGGTTACAAGAATCAAATTCTTTCCCTCCCTCACCTCCCCTATTCCTCTCGTAGCTGACACACAATTTCACTGGGTATCACATGTGTCCTTGATCAGATCCCATTTCCATGTTGTTGATGCTTGCACTGGGATGTTCATTTAGAGTCTACATCCCCAATCATATTCCCCTCGACCCATGTGATCAAACAGTTGTTTTTCATCAGTGTTTCCACTTCCACAGATTTTCCCCCTGAATGTGGGTTGCATTTCTTCTTGTAGATCCCTCCGGGTTGTTTGGGATCACTGCATTGCCACTAATGGAAAAGTCCGTTACATTCGATTGTGCTATAATGTATCAGTTTCTGTATGTAAGGTTCTCCTGGTTCTGCTCCTTTCATTCTGCATCACTTCCTGGAGGTTGTCCCAGTTCACATGGAATCCCTCCAGTTCATTATTCCTTTCAGCACAATAATAGTCCATCACCAACATACACCACAATTTGTTCAGCCATTCCCCAATTGATGGGCATCCCCTCGTTTTCCAATTTTTGGCCACCACAAAGAGCGCAGCTATGAATATTCTTGTACAAGTCTTTTTTTCTTATTATCTCTTTGGGGTACAAACCCAGCAGTGTCTTGCACATTTTTGAAAACCCAATCTGGTGACTCCTTTGGTACAGTTAATTTCCAGTAAGGAATTCCCCCTGGTCAATACAGACCCTCATGAATGCTTTTGAATCACCTGTGAAGCTCATGGCCTTATTTCTTAAAATAATGTTTTTAAATGCAAAAATACAATAAATGGGACTACAAATCCCATTGCAAAAGCAAATTATATTGAAAAGAGTTATCAAAGTCTGTTTACAAAACAAGGTCAGAGATCCTGGGTTAAAAATGCTTGCAGAAAGTTGCTAGAGGGCATTGAGAGATGAAGTAAGTTGCCCAGGGTCACACATCTAGGTTGTGACAGAGACAAGACTTGAAATCAGGTCTTCTTAATTCCAAGGCCAGATCTGAAACCACTATACCATTCTGTTTTTCATCTGATGCTTAGTAAAGCATCTTAAATGTCCAGTGAATTTCACAGGTAAAGTTAGTCTATAATTATTATATGAACAAAAAAAAAAACAGTCCTACTGCTGGCATGTTCTCCTGGACACTGTAAAGATGTAATAGAACCTCTAACAATGGTTAGAATTTCCATGCTCGTGGCTTGAAAAGAAAACAAACTCAACTTGTTTGGTGGGAAATAATTTTCCTTTTTGTAAATGATGGAATGTCCAGAGGCATTTAAAGAATGATAAAATTAGGTTGAAAAGAAGTAAGCATTTACATAGGAGTAAATTGCTACCAAATGATTGTGGTTTCTTAATCATGGTGACTCAGTGAAGCCAAGCAGGCTGGCTCCATAAGACTGGTTGGCTTAAAATTGGAATAGATGCCATTTTCCTCCTTTGTTTGGTAACAGATGCCAATGTTAAGAAGTTAAGGATAATAGTTTATCATTTTTAGAGATAATTTAATTTTTACATATTCTTATAATTTTTAATAATTGTTTCCTTATATATTATGATCTCTCCTTCCCTCTTACCCCTTTCCCCTCTCCCAGATGTCAGGTAATATGATACAAAGTGTACATATGTCATCATACAATATACACTGCCATGTTCATCATGTATGAAAGAAGATACATATTGCTTACACTAGAGAAAAATTCATGTTGAAAATAAAGTGAAGAATAGTACATTTCAACCTGTATTCAGACTATGCCAGTGATTTTATGGTTGTGGATAGCCTTTTTGTCATGAATCTTTTGGAATTTTCCCAGATCTTTGCATTGTCTATAATAGTTGTCATTCAGAGTTGATCATCATATATTATTGCTGTTGCAATGTACAATGTTCTCCGGGTTCTGCTCACTTTGCATGTCTTTCCATTGTTTGTGATCCTCTTATTTGTCATTTCTTATGGCCCAATAGTATTCCATTACAATCATATGTTATACCTTGTCTAGCTATTCCCCAACTGATAGAGAAACATCCAGTCTCCTAATAGTTCTATCTTAAGAACTAATCTTAAAGAACTAGGTTGGTTTCAGAGACACTGCGCCACTGCGCCATAGTTGTTAGAGAGCTAGCTGTGAATCATGAATGACCAGATTCAAGTCGTTGGGAGGCTCAAATGAGATCATCCATGCTGTTACCAAGATCAATTTCACCTTTACATGACCCACATATACCTCCCCCCTTCTAACCTCTGTCTCTGCTTCCACCCTGGTCCAGGGCATCATCATTCAAGACCTGGATTAATGCAATAATCAGCTGATGGGCTTACCTGCCTCCACTCCAAACCCTTCCTCATTCAGCCAGTAGAAGTGATTTTTCCTAAAACCCAAATCTGATCATATCACATACACGCTGCTTTCTCCCACCTTCGTTCAGTAATCTCCAGTGTCTCTCTGGCTAGCTTCAGATACAAAGTGCTCTGTTTAGCATTCAAAGACCTTCAAAACCTAACCTCCTTCTATCTTTCCTGCCTTCTTACATCTTAATTCCACTGCATCCTCTTTGATCCTGTGATAATGGCCTCCTAAATGTTCCAGGAAGAAGATGTGCCATCTCTTTGGGTTTGGGCAACCTTTCTTGCTGTACACAGATGACTGGAATACTATCCTTCCTCCAATCCAACCACTGACCTCCTTAGCTTCCTTTAAATCCTAACCCAAATCCTATCTCCTATAGGAAAATGTTCCTAATCCTCTTAATTCCATGCCTTTCCTTTGTTAATGATCTCCTATTCATCCTATTTGTAGCTTACTTTGTATATATTTGTTTCCATATTGTTTCTGACATTAAATTTTAAGCTACTAAAGGGTAAGGACTGCCTTTTGTCTCTTTCTGTATCTCTAGCACTTAGCATAATGCCAGGCACAGAATAAATATTTATTAAACTGAATGAAATATGTAAAGGTCATTTCAAATCTTAAATTGCTACATAACATCTATTATTATCATATTCTATACATGCATATTCCACTTAGGGTTATCGAGAATCCTAGTATTACATTTCAGAGTTTGTCCAGTCCATGAGTTCTTACTACAAGGTCAAGTGAACTTATTTTATAAAAAAAATTAATAACTATATTTCAGTATAATTAATTTCCTTTTATAATCCACTGTAAGTTATTTTATGCATTAAAATATTATTCTAGGAAGAGGTTTATAGGTTTTACCAGACTGTCAAAAGGAGTCCAGGATAGAAAAAACATTAAGAACTCCTTTTCTAATCCAAGTGCCTCATATTAACAGATAAGGAAACAGAAAATAGCTTTTCCATTCATTTTTTCCAAGCTAGAATTGGAAGTCAATCAATCATTAGTAGTAATCTCTCCAGAACTGAGGATGACGATTGTCTTTGTGCATTTTCATCTATGGTGTATAGATGAGTGTGCACAAAGACACTTGTGCGTGAAGGAGATTTAAGTGGAAGAGTCAATGCACAGAGACAGTCCCACTCTCTCGGTGTTGGAAGCCTGGGTCCAGTGGCACGAAAAGTTGTTACACCTGGAGACTTCCTCAGCTGCAGTGGATGGCCGTGTTGTCTTTTGTGCTCCAACATGCCCTGAGCACTCCACAGTGCCTTGCTGAGTCACCATCTCAGCCGTTGAAACTTCTTATTGGTTTCTTCCGTCTGTTCAGCCGAAGCAGTCTTCACATGCTGGGTGAGCAAAGCCCTGGTTCACCAGGGGTCGATGACGACCCTATGGCTACCCTCACAAGGTTTAGCCGGCCTGTCGAAGCCGTTGCCTGGGGTGTGGCCGCTGCCGCATGCTAGCAGCTACTGGGAGCCACAAGTGAGAGCTGGGTGTCAGGTGGGGGTCAGAGGCTGGAGAGCTGCCCTAGAAGGGCACGACAAGCCCTCCATACTAGAGATACTACCCCTCCCTGAACACCCCATACACCTGTAATCAATTATTAAGCACCTACTATTTATCAAGCATTGATATACATATTGAGGAAGACTCAAAATTTAAAAACAAAAGTCATCATTGGGCTTACAGTTCAGTCAGAGGATGAGATTCCACCATAGACAGGTGGAATAATCCAGAGTATTGCTTATAAATGCATTAAAGGGGAGCACAATAGACTATTGAGAAGATTCTAGGAGGAGATGGGATTTAATTTGACTTTAGAGTATTCTTAACAATTAAAAATTGATTCAACAACCTATATTCATATGATTCATTGAATTTTTATTTTTTTATTCAGCTATTTTAACAACAGAGTAGATAAACTTTGGCAAATTATTTGTACATTGGTGTACTATGAAATATTTACTTTAAAAAACATTTATGATGCCTAGTATGTGCTGGGTGCTGGTGATAAAAAAGCAAAATCATGAGAATCCCTATCTTGATTATGTCAGGAAGAAAAGTTGACCTCTTGTACTAGTCTCCAAGCTTTTATTCACATAAATATTATATATAATATATTTAAGTTAAATTTAGAATTGCATTATTGTCTTTGTTCATATTGTGACAAGGAAATCACTTTAAAAGACTGATATATATATATATATATATTAATTTAAGGTCGCCAAGGAATTCAGCTATGTAATTCCTAAATGAAAACTCAAGTCAGCAGTCAACCTTTTATGGAGTTTAATTACAAACAGGAGGAAGAAAGGTATTAGAGATAGAGAGAGAGAGGGAGAGAGAAAGGGGAGAGAAGGGAATAGGGCTTAAATACCCCTTCTGTTTAGGCTGGGCCAAAAGACCCAAGCCCTTAGATAGCTGAGGCAAAGAAAAGAGATCAGTCCCTATCACTCACGTGACCAAAATGGAGAAACAGTCTCAGGGGCCTCCACCTCCAGCTTCCTTCAGAGCAAGCTTCTCAGAGCACAACCTCTCAGAGCAAAAACTCTCCAACCCTCCCCCAGTCCTCAGACCCTGCTATCTTTAAGGAAAACATCCAAGTTCCCTCCCCTCAGTTCTCACATCTACCAATCACTGTCCATGTCTTCCCTGTGCCAATGGTGGCTCTAGCTTAACCCAGGACCGCCCAGAGGTCTGTGGCTTTGCACATGTCTGTTGAAGGTCATATTCTCAAATAATTAAATCTTGACCCTTTGCTACAGCCCTTCCTAAATCCTGTTACCCTGAGTAGGGTGGAGATTGGAATAATTAAATTTTGATCTATACTGCAGCCCTTTCCATTGTTCAGCAAAAGGTTTCTATCCTAAAGTAATCTTAAGAAGGGAGGAGAAGGAACCTCCCATGCCAATGGAGTTCACATTCCAATAGACTATCAGTAAGAAATTTTTCAAGTATGAAATTTCCCAATGGTGAAATTTCCAACATTTATAAGTCTAAGAAATTTTAAGGTTTACAATATATATGTATACATACATATATATGAAAGGACTCAGAATTTATCAAGCACCTACTATGCACCTTATAAATATTAACTCATTCAACACTCACAAGAATTCTTTGAGGTGGGTACTATTATGATCTCCAATTTACATTAAGGAAACTGAGGAACTAAATTAATTACCCAGAGTTATATAAAATGAAAATTTCCTCAAGTAAGAATATCACTGTGTTGATGGTTGCTTTTTAAAAAACTGAACAAATTAGTTTAGAGGTGGTCTTTATTTCTAACACTGAGTTATTTAATGAACATACATAAAAGAGGATAAGATGTTTTGCACATTAGCAGGAGAGAATGCCAATTATAACCAGAAAATTCTACATTCTAGAGTATGACTAAGTAGTCTGGCTAGCATTAAATTTATCAGTTACATGAAATGGAATCTTTTATTTCCTAATCTACACAAATAAGTCACTAAAGGCAATATCTACATATAATATCTATTACCAATTATATACCCAGACTAATTAAAAGCCATATGAGTAAAGACTGAAAAGTTCATGATTTTCTAGACTAGAAAAATCTATGCATCATGAAAAAGATACTTTCTGAAAATTAAAAAAGACATCATCATAAGCTTTTGCTTTACAGAAGCAGTTAAAAAAACAACTTTGTTAAGATATATTTGGTTAGATCCTAAGTTTAAACCCACTCATTTTTATCTTGTAATTGTCAGACTGTTAAAAATGGTACCTGATTTTAAGAAAACATCTGGCAAAAACAAGGTGTTTTAAAAGCACATTTCTTTCTTCCCATGGTTGTCACAACTGTTCTCTGTAAGTGCGGATAGGAAACCCCCTTTTAAAATTTGAGCAACTCTGCATCGAAATTCCTTTCCTGAGCAGAATGGCTTGCATAGTGATTCTGATGGGTATATGAGTTGCAGTCTGATTTTTCCTTCAGAGTTAAGTGTGTTAGCAAAAGACCAAGCCCTTTAGTTCCAGTGGGTTTTCAAGGAAATCATTATGCCAAATGCTTCACTAGAAAGGCTTCATCTCCATACAGCAGCCACTGTGACCTGTTTTAGAGATGACATCATTGGGTGTCATGTGGCTCCCTAACAGTTCAGTCTCAGAAAGAGATAATCTGTGAAAGCCACCAGTGCCTGATTTCTGCCTGTGCTAAGTCTCAGCAAGCAGAAGCAATGGCAGGAGTGCAGCAACCCTAAGTGTGGAGAGTTTGTACATTGCAGCTGTGGAATCCTCGGTTCTCCTTTTATTTATTTATTTTAGAAGTACAAGCATCTGACAGGATGAAAAGCACTAGCAGCTTCGGACTGAAGAGAGCTTGGGGTTTGCATTAGGATCAAGTAGTTGTTCAGAATCCTGGCTTCTCTCTGTTGTATATGTTTCAGTTTGAAGGAAATTGATGAAATTCAAGAACTCATCACTTTTTCTGTTGGTGTTGGAAGTTTTCTGCTGTACAGTCTCATTTTGGGCTGCTAGAGATCTGTACTGGATAACCGAAGGGCAGCAACACTTTCTTTTGTAGTGTGTGTTAGAGATATTTTCAGATAAGTTTACTTTCTAGCACAATACTTCATGGATTTCTTTCTCCAGTACTCCAAATAAACAACTTTTCCCTTTCAAATGGGCAAGGGTCACTCTCTTCAGCACCATGGAGAGCTCAGGACAGCAGCAAATCCTATGGGAGTCTGGCCAGGACAAAAAATCTGACAATGTAAGTGCTACACAATATTTTTTATCTTACATGAACCATGTTTACTTGCTGCTGACAAAGACATAAGACCATGCTTTAGAGGAGGCCAAGTTGAAGGCAGTCACAGTCTTCCCTTTACCCCTCAAATTGAGAGCAATTATTAATGTTTTTATACAAGTAGTGTGGATGATATGGGAATATTTTGCATGACTTTCTTCTGATACTATTTTGTTGTGAAAGTGTTTGATTACTACTTTTGGAAATGTGATTATCTTTCAAACTGAATAACTGACTCAGGATTAATCAATCAAGGTGGCTATTTTTGGATTTACATTTATTGGTCATGTCAATACTTCACAAGTATGTGGTGAGGATAAGTTTAGTCTGTTGGGTCTTTATGTCCTTGGAAACATGGGATACTAATTGGAACATTGAAACAGAGGAAATAACTGTCTGGAATCAAAGATCTCTTCCAAATTCTTATTGTTTCCTTTGAAAAAATTGGCACTGCAAAGCTAAATAAAATAGTTTTTCTAATTAGAAAATACAGTGATATCTTCTTGTAAAGAGATTGGCACGAACTCCCTGGTTTCTGTCTTTTGTAATACCAAATATGCTTTCATTCTTCATTAGGAAGTATTTGCTTAGTTAAAAGTATATTAAATTATTATCAATAGAAAAGGAGAAAATTCAAAATTCAAATTTTTTTAAAGATGGAAAAAAGTCATCTTATTTCTCTTTAATAATGCCTTAATAATGCAATTCAGGTGTTATAATCAGAGAGGAAAAGGGACGAAAATAGAAATGTAGAGATAAAGTGGAATGGGGAGAGAAAAACAGACAGATAGAAAAAGAGACAGAGACAGAGAGAGGTAGAGACAGAAAGAAAGGGAAAGAGAAATTAAACACTTTAAAAGAAGGAAGTTCAACAACTAGCAGATCTAGCTATGCTGATAATGCTCCTGGAATTACATGATTGTAAATTAGTGTCAGAATTGTAAAGAAAAAAATTAATAAGCCTGTATTGTAGGATAGTCAGAAGAACATATTTGTGCTAAACCTTTTCTTTTAAAAGCAATTTTGGGAAACATCTTTTTTTTTTATAATCTCATTATGTAAAATCCTATTAATTCCCTCCCTATTTGTACTCCATTTCAAAGGTAAAAAAAAGTCATGTAAATATAGATTGCCTAGATAAGGCCCAAAACATGATTATATGTAATCCTCATAGGTAGAAGCAATTCCAAAAGAATTACTGTTGTTTGTTAGATTGAATAATTGGGAACCCTGCTTTCTGGAAATGGCATTTCTGCATTGATGTTGCTCAGAGTTTTAGGAGAGGAGTCTAAATTTCATTTCTCAGACACAAGAGGTACACTTTCATTAGTTTGGTGTCCCAGAAAACATCTGCATGTTTACTTGGAGAGTAACTCAAAATAGATCAGTGGCAAAGGAAGATAGTGGAACAAGCTAGGATACCTGCTGTCTTAGGTTCCTTTCTTTCCAACTTTTAAAATGAGTTTGTTGTTATAGGTGAGTGAATAGTGCCTTTAACACCACCAGGGGGCAGGTACCTGGGGTTTCTACATATTGATTGCTCTTTTAAGAAGAGCTGTGCCCTTTCAATTCTGCCTGTGAAGTTTGAATAAATCATCCTGACTCATTAGGCTGTAATACTGTGATCGACTCGATCCAAGATTTGTGCTGTAATTCAAATCTATTTTCTAATTAGGGATGGGCTGGGACAGCTGCCCCTCATTCAGTAATTTATTCTCTCTTGGTTAACATTCAACTTGTGTTGCCCTTTTGACAATGGCTCTGGATTTATAACCACAGCTGTTTGGCTTCTCTCTGGTTTGGATGTGCTTCTCTACATATTTATTGGATCAGAAATGATTGTTGCAGAGCAAACCACAAACATTTGTGATATCCTCTTAGCCATCCATGAAACCACATAAGTCACCTGAAAGCAAGCAAATGTCTGGCTTTGCCCAGTCCACTTCACAGCCACTCAATCTAAAGCTATCAACATGCCTCTCCCCACCGCCCCACCTCCCTCCCTCCCTTCTACCATTCTGGTGGCAGCAGATGTTTGTGGAAGTTCTTAAGTTCAGTTGAATGGCATTTTGAAATTGCCAGTGTAAAAATGTTCTCACAAGTCTTTCTTCCTTGGCCCACAAATCCTTGGAGGGCTTTTGTGGCCCAAGTGAACTCAAGACTCTGTGGGCATCATTAAATGCCTATAAAACCCGCCCCTAAGCTCTAATACTTGATAGCTAAGCATGAATGGAGCTGACTTATCGATCAAATATAATTCTGTGATTGAATTTGACATCCCACCCCCCAGCCAATTCAACTCTAAAAGGAGAGTGTTGATCTTGAGATCATTCTTTAGATTCCAGAGCAACATTCTCCCCAGTCCACACCCACTTCCAGTGAGTTCCTACATAGGTACTTGTGCTTACACACACACACACACACACACACACACACACACACACACTAAAAGGCTACCTCAACTACTGCAAATCTTCCTTTACAGCATGAAATTCCTTGCCAGGTGCTATTCCAGTGGGTAAAACCAAGAAAGAACTGGACTAGGGAAGACCCAAGGTTGTTAGGTCATGGGAAGAGAGGCAAGTTTAGTCCACTGAGGGCTATGAGTGTTGTAGCAATGTACTGGCTTTCCTTCCATAAATAACAGGTGTGTCTGGTAGTATGGTATGTATTTGGACATTAGAATCCAAAAGCAGATCACTGACCAAATTGGATGGGGCTTAGCGATCACATAGTCATATTTTCAGACTAGAACAAAAATGTATATAGAAAGATTTACTCGAATGCCTCCATTTTACTTAATTTGACATTTAATTTATTTAGTCCTACCTCTATTACTTGTACTTCTAATGATTTTGCCATTAAACAATGAAATAATTACATAAAGAACATATATGCACATACAAAGATGTATTCGCCGGACATATATGATATGGTGTGGCAAATTCTGTACCTGAAGTCTTATACCAAGTGCTATCTGGCCATCTAAAACTGATTGAAATCTAAATTGATGATGTAACTGACCAAAGTTCTGATGTCTTTTGATCTTGTTTCTTATTATGCTGTTAGCCCTTTGTGTAAATTATTCCTTTGGTTCTGCTTACTTCACTTCACTTCACAATAGTTCATACATGTCTTCTCATGTTTCTCTGAGTTATTCACATTTCTCTCATTACATTTATATATAGACAATTTATTTAGCCATCCTCCAATTAGTGAGCACCCACTAATACTTAAAATTATCAGGCAGTAGGGGGCAGCTGGGTAGCTCAGTGGATGGAGAACCAGGCCTAGAGACGGGAGGTCCTGGGTTCAAATCCGGCCACAGCCACTTCCTAGCTGTGTGACCCTGGGCAAGTCACTTGACCCCCATTGCCTAGCCCTTACCACTCTTCTGCCTTGGAGCCAATACACAGTATTGACTCCAAGATGGAAGGTAAGGGTTTTTATAAAAAAAAAAATATCTGGCAGTGAAATAGTCAAACCTTTATGCAATGAGTTCCTAATTGCTGGAAATATTTTAGGAAGAGTTGAATGACTGTATGTTTGATATGATATGGAAGGAATTCTTGCTTTGGGAGATGGCTGGATGAGATGGCCTCTGAGATCCTTCCTGTCTCCCAAGATGCCATTATTCTAGGTTTTGAATGCATTATGGACAATGGCAGGCAAGCAATTAAACTGGGGAGAGCATTAGGTGGGTTGACCTTCAACAAAGATGATAGATGGCCCTCTGACTATAGACTTTGTGGGACTCATAGTTAACTATGAGGGAAAGATACCATCTGGGATGGTTTTTGTTTATATGATTGACTGATTTAAATAAAGACAAAGAGAAAACCAAAGGTTACCAGAGAATTCACCCAGACGTGAGCATATTTCCCACAAACCACTTTTGATTAGGTAGGAAAGAAAAAAAGAAAGGAGAGGGAAAATAGTGAAAATCAAGAAATAGAAATGTAAAAAAAAAAGAAAAAATATGAGAAGGGGCAGGATAAGGAGCACTAAGGAAGGAATGAGCCCATTTAGGAATGGGAATCTGGAAAATGAACAAGTAAAAGAGCCCTGAAGACATTCCCATTCACCCTTCCCCTTCCCTAACAAGGATTAATCAATCAGTTGGGAAAATTTATTAGGCACCTGCCATAAAGTAGTCATTGTGCTAAAGAGGGGAAACAAATGAGATAGTTTCTTCCCTGAAGAAGTTTACATTGTGGGGGCAGCTAGGTGACTCAGTGGATTGAGAGTTAGACCAGAGACAGGAAGTCCTGGATTCAAATCTGGATCTGGATATGCCCTAGCTATATGATCCTGGGCAAGTCACTTAATCCCCATTGCCTAAACTTTACCATTCTTCTGCACTGAGAACTATGAACAGTATTGGTTCTAAGACGGAAAGCAAAGGATCAAAAAAAGAGAAGTTAACCATCTAATGGCAGATGATGCACCATAGTCACAGATAATAAGGAACTACAGGATAAATATAAAACAGTTTGCAGGGAAATCACAGACAACTGAGAATCAGGAATGGTCTTTTGAAGGCAATAGTACTTGAGCTAAACCTTGAAGGGGCTAGATTTTTTAATAGGTATGGGTGAGGAGTGACAACATCCCAGGCATCAGGGACAAAGGTGTGAACACTGAGAAGGTCAGCTTGGCAGGAACATAAAATGCATGAGATACTGAGAGATACAGAAGAGAGCACAGAATTTAGGGTCCTAAGAAAATTGTACTTGTATTCTCATAGCATCAAACATTTTTAGAGTATTGGACCTAATTCTGAGCTTTAGAGCTTGGCAAGGCGGCACAGAAATGATTAAAAATTGGTGAGGATGAGAAAGAAACAAAGATTCTAGGAGAAAAGGTGAAAGAAAATCATATTATTTAATCTGGGGAAAGGAAGAGTAGGTCAGAGTAAAGAAAGTAATGAGGTCAGTTCAAATTCTGCTAGTGATGAATTCTATGTGCCTCCTAATGGACCTGATCTTCTGAAGGGCAGGGGATGCAATGGAACAACACTAGATTTGTAGTCAAAGAACTTGGGTTCAAATCCCATCTCTAATACTTTCTGGTCCTATGAGCTTGGACAAAAACTCTAACTTTCAGCTTTCTCCTTTGCAGAGGGAAAGGGTTGGACTACATGAACTCTGGGGTCCCTAACTCATGTTCCTCTGAATGACTCTGTGGACCCATACTCATGGCTGAAGGGTACTTAAAGGGTACAAATCAGGATATTACAAACAAGTCGGTGTTGTTTGATATGAAGACTGGAGAGAATTTAGCAGAGCTCAAGTTCTATCCTTAACCCTGATCCTGATGGATTTCATTAACTTTAAGGAAATCATCTGACACTCCTCCCCCACCCCCGCCGTTTTCCCCTACCAATCACAACAGTCTCCTTATCAGTCTCAAAGGCATACTGAAAAATAAATTTAATGAGATGGTGCTTTAAGGTCTTTGGAATATAAGGTGGCATCATCACATTATTATTTTCACAAGCTGTTAACTCAAAAGGGAAAGAAGAGTGAAAACTTAATGCCAAAGGGATTTGAGGCACTTTGTCAGTTCCACTTTAGCTCTGAGGCCTTTTGAAGAGGTGCCTGTTTTTCTGTTGTTTTTTGTTGTTCCCCAACTCCACCCCCAGAAGCAAATAGTTTAAAGCTGCCTTTTTCAGGGTTTGGGGTCCACAATATTTTCTGTCCTTGATGACAGAATCAGGTGATTGTCAAGGATGATGTCATGCTACAGTTATATCCTTCAAAAGTCCCACAATTATGAAAGGAAAACTAGAATGGAAGAAGCACAAAACAGTTCAAGGCTCCCAAATGGCAATTTGTGCTTCCCCTTCCTTCTCCTAACAATTTTGGGCTGCTCCAATAGAACAGGCTTCTGAAACTAGACTGAATGACTGCACAGATGCTCTGGTCTAACTGTGGAAAGCTATTTATGAACAGGCCTTTGTCTTTGTAGAGTGGGCTGCCCATTTGGAGATAGACCTGTGCTTTTAGAGCGGAATCTCCCTATTTGTGAAGGGGCATATGGGACTTGTCTAAGTTCAGAGCACCGTGTAGGGCCATTCGAAGCATCCCAAAGTGGCCATGCAGGTTGGAAGAAGGTTTGAAGTAAAGCAAATATCAGGGTCTTTTCTCTATGCAGAGTGAATAAAGGAATTATTACTTTGACAACTCCATTTTAATGGCCTTATTAAGACAGATAAAAGCAGCAATACTACTTAGAAAGTAGCAAGGGAGTTGTTTATTCATTTTATTTGAAACAAAAGCTAATGTGCTAATGATCTTAACAACCCCTTAAGTTTTCCACATTTGGACAGAGCCATCCTTAGCTGTACAGTATAGTAGGCAGAGAGCTGATCTTATGTCCTCAAAAATCTGGGTTCAAATCTCCCCTCTGAAACATACGGACCATGTGACCTTAGGCAAGTCCCTTAATCAGTCCTGTTCTCTAGGTACTTCTTTAAAAGTATAGTTACAGAACAGTTCCTTAGCTTGGGAGATCCCTGAATCAATAAAGCCACAGGATAACTTCTTTCCCTCTCATTCTTATACTCAAACTCACTCTAGACACCAGATTTTTATATTGAAGACTGGTGCTGTTAATGTTGAGAGCAGCATGACAGTAAATAAAGGGCTAACATGGGTGTTAGAAAGACCTCTGTTCAAGTTCTGCCTCTCGCATATACTGGCTGTGTGATCATCAGATCTTGTAGTGGTCCCAAGGAATTCCCTGTATGAGATCCTAAATGACAGAGTTGATGATATGCACCAACTGACGTTGCTTCTACTCTGATAAATTCACAGGCTAAAACCAACTAAGCCACAAACCCACACTGTCCATTTTACTCCTCCTTAGAAAATCTTCCTACATCTTTTATTTCCTGTTTATACTTGAAACGCCTTGCAATTTGGAATCTTTAACAAAAAAGCTACCATAGAAAACTAGAGCGAAGTACACAGATCTTCAGATAATTCAATTTAAGAAACATTTATTGAAATCGCCTTTGTCCCTATCCAAGAGCTGCTGAATAAATCTGGATAAAATTGTGAAAGTATGCTGAATGGAACCACTATGAATTTATGTTAATAAATACAAATTTATGTTAATAAATGTTATAATCTCAACTAGGCCCTCACTGTGACATAGTAATCTTTTCACACCTCTCTAATTAACTCACTAACCCATTCACCACAGTGACTTTTCCAAATATTTTCATCTCTCCTCTAATCTCCCTCCCACAAATCCTTCTCTCCCCACCCTCTAAGCAGAGAACATTGCCCCATATAATATAAAAATTTAAGGTTTTTCACTGAGAATTCTCTCTTCTATGTTCCTCCAAATTTCATATCACCCTAATATCTGCTGCCACTATCTCTGCCTTACCCCTCTAAAGAGGTTGCCCTTCTTCTTGCTAAGGCAAATCCCTTTAGGTGCACAAGTGATCTCATTCCATTCCATCTTTTCCAGTAGTGTCTCCTCTATCATTACCACTCTCAGTACGCTTCAGTCTCTCCCTTACTATCAACCACTTCCTTATTACCTACAAAATGCCTGTCTTCCTTATCCTCAAGAAACCTTCATTTGATTCACCTTTCCATACTAGCTTCTTCCATACTATGTTTCTTCTTTCTTTTGCTAATAAGTGTCTCTCCTTACTTTATTCTCACTCTCCTATTAATATTCTGCAGTCTGGTTTCCAATCTCCTCATTCATCTGAAACTGGTTTCCCCCAGAGTTACCAATTGTTTCATAATGGCCAAATGATCTTTTCACAATCCTTATCTTTTGTGATCACTCTGCAGCATTAGTCAATCGCGATCACTCTCTTCTCTGGGATAGTCTCTTCTCTCTGGGTTTATAAAACACTACTCTCTCCTGGCTCATCTCCCACCTGACTACACCTTCTATGTCTTTTTTAAATCTTTATCCAGGTCCTGCTTTCTAGCCTTCATCTTCCCCCAAATCTGCCCTTGACTCTTTTTTCTTCTATACAATTGGCCTTGGTGATATCATTTGTTTTCATTGGTTGATTACCATTTCTATTCAGATACTTCTTAGATCCATTTATTCAGACCTAATTCTTTCTTGATGCCCAGTTTTCCATATTCAACTACATACCCATATCAAACCAGCTATGTCCTTTATTTATAGATATTTTAAACTCAACGTGCCCCAAACTGAACTTATTGCCATTCTCCAAAATACTAATTTTATTATGACTGTTGAGGGTACCATCATCTTCCCTGTCACCCAATTCCAGAATTTAGGTGTTATCTTCATCTCTCCCACTCTCAATCCCCATTGAATCAATCACCAAGTTCTGTCAAATTTATCTTCATAACATCTCTTGTATATGCCCTCTTTACTCCTCTGAGACTGTCAGCACCCTGGTGGAAACAGCAGGAACAATGTTACTCCACAGGATGGTGAAGATGCTGCTAAAATAATTCTGTATCTCTCCTGGGTCTACATTAGTGTCTTCACACTTCAAGTGTGAAGCTGTTTAGCCTATAACATTTCATGGATAAATGTCTCAAAGCCTTCAGAAGACATCCCCAGGCTGATGTAGATACAAAAATCAGTTTGATTAGATTCAGCCAAAATATGTTTCACTGCTTCAATACTTAAAGGATCAAGATTTCCTCAGTCCTCTTATTCCCTCTATTGACGTATTGTAAGCCTCCCATGGCTTAGCAGATGATCTTTGGGAGTTCTCCTGGCTAAAAATTCATCACCTAGTGACTGCATTAAACATGAACTGCTCTGATTTTAGCCAGTCAAGTCATTCTTAATATTTTTTGTGTCCTGAATGTATTTGGCAATCTGGTGAAATCTATGGTCTCCCTCTCAGAGTGATGTTTTCAAATGGACAATATGAAATACATAGGACTACAAAAGTAACTAATCTTATTGAAAAAGTTATCAATATTTTTAAAAAACACATTCAAAGACCCAGGTTATGAATTTAGTTTAGATAGAAGACACTGGCTGTCTCCCGGTCCATTCTTGAAGACTTTCCAGCTGGGAGAGTCAGAGCCTGCCCTTCACTAGCATAATCATAAGGAATCCTTACATATTATTTTCATGCCATCCCTCCCCTTCTCCCTTCCTCTTTTTCTCCCTGTGCTTCATTTCTCTTTCCCTCTCCCTTCCCCTCATTCTCTTCCTCTCTATGTCCTTTCTTTCTCTCTCCCTCTCTTTTTTCCTTCCCTTCTCCTTACTCTCTCTTTTTCTCTTGCCCTCCTTTATACTTCCCCCTCTTCCCTCTTTCTCCTTCTTCCTGCCTTTTCTCCCCCTTTCCCTCTCTCTCTCTCTCTCCCTCATCTCCTTCTCCCTCTCCTTTTCAAATTTTCCCTTTCATTCCCACTCCCCCTTCTTTTCCTTCCTCCCTCCTCTCAGCTGGATTTTATTCCAGAGTCCATGTACCTTCCCCTTGTACTATGCTTCCATCCTTGAAGATAGAAAGGTCTTCAAGAAAAACTATACTTCATTAAAACACTAATTTCTAAGCTTATCTTTTGATTGTCCATGATCATTGGCTTCTTATAGAACTGAAAACAAGACTGTCTTTTACTCATCTCAACTTCTTTGTTTGTGATGGGTAATGGAACAGAAAGGAAAACATCAATTCTTCCATTACTGGTGACTGTCCATGCCATCACACAGGAAGCCTTAGGGTCTTAACAAATATCTCTGTGAGCCTAAACCTATTCTCTAACTCCTGATAGGATCCAGTGTTTTATGGATGAATGAAGTTCAGAGGGCTTGATTTTTGTACCCTGCATTTTTCTGTCTTCCATGCTTCAACTCTTCCAATCTGTGGCCTAAAGCTACTCTGTTCTGGGAGGTCAGACTTGACAACATTGTGTAGCAGTTGCACTAGGAGGATTATAAATCAAACACAGAAAGTATTTAATGCAAAAGGGATATGAGACAAATAGAAGATGACTCTCTTCCCTTGCCCCTCCTTCCCTTTTTCCTTTTGATATCCTAAGTATAAATTACTTCCTAGACTTAGAAAACCCACTACTTCCAGTTTAACTCTCAGACCGCTGGAACTCCATATTGGAAAGCATCAAGATACCTTTTACCTTTGTCATTGTGTGTGTACATGGGGAATGCTGCCAAAAAGACCATTTCTTTCATGGGTACAAATCAAAAAGCTACCAATGCAAGCATATTTCTTATCTATGGCCACTTTCTCTCAAATGTATCAAAACAATGTATCTCTTCCTTAATTCTGTCTTAGGGAAAAACTCTAGATATTTGGGTCTAGGTGCCTACTTCAAAAGGTTTGAAAAAATCAAGATGCCTCAGGGCTAGAGGAAGAATTCATAGACTTAATCTCTTTTTAGCACCTTTGAGGACATGTATTCAACATTGCAATTAGCAACGTGTAATTAGAAAATATTAAAAATGTATGCTGTTGTAGGTGGTATGCATTTATTAGATCTATATAGGAATAGGTTTTCCTTTGTGTGGAGACCACAATGAAATAATTCAAGACTGTTTGCTTTTCTCCTGGGATCAAAACTTCTTTTTAAAG